>NC_079399.1:2643350-2673350 GCF_029220125.1 Pseudoliparis swirei
CATTTTAATCTGAGGAGATGAACAACAACCGATCCTGGAGGTCGTTACACAGACAGAAGAATGTCTGATGTCCCTCACTGGCTGCCGTACAAGGATGATACCCCCCCCCTCCCCCCCCCTCCTCCAGACTCTTCTTCTTGAGTTTTGACATTTAACTTCTGGATGGATTCGTTGTCTAAACTTCCCCCGACCTTTTAAAACCCACCGTGTTCCCTTCAGTCTGAGCTAAGTGGCATTTAAGTGCTCTGAAAACCTGAAACGGTGCGTTCAGGCTCCAGCTACTAGAGTTACTCACATTAGAGCAGAGTTTACAAACTCTGTTAACCGGATAGATGATATTTTAACGCAGACACGTGTTTATGTCCGAAAAAGAAGCTTAGCAAAGATAATCATTCATCAACCTTCAGGATGATAAAGTTTAATCTTTACTCAAACCTGCAAGACATGGACGCTGTTCGTCATCAGGTCGTGGTGCACTTCAGCCTCTTGTGGCCAAAATGTGTATTACACAAACAAAACTAAAACTGATAAATCACCTGTTACAAAATAAAAAAGAGTATTTTTTGTCCAACTAATCCCACAAAATGTTGCATATCATTTTGATTTATAGCACTTATCCGTTCCTCGCCTAAAAAATATGGCTGAATGTTTCCCTTTATGTATTTTTGGCACATGAAATCCAGTCGGATGCAAACCTCCACATGCAGACATCAATAAATCAACTAGAATTAAATCGAGATGGAGAGCTCTCCCACAATGGCCGACGTGTCTGGGTCCAGGCAGTCGACTGAAGGCCAGGAAGTCCTTTGAGGAAGAAGCGGTGATAATAAATAACAGGCCTCCTCTCGACCTGCCGGGCGAAAAGGATCCAGCGGTCAGCGTCTCCGTCTCCCTCGTAGAGACGAAGCCTCTCGGCAGCCGACTGTGCATTTATTTAACTTAGCGTGACACTTAATCACTGCCCGTGACCTCTGACCTTTGAGACTCCTGGGTGGCGCAGGGCGAACGTGCTGCGTCGACAGGAGCCGACCGAGCATCGATCCGCCCCCCCGCTGACGAGAGGCTTCAGGCCCCGGAGGCCGGAGGCGGCAGAGCGCTAATCCCCTCTAATCAAGTCCAGGGCTGGAGTGAAGGGGGCGTGGCTAAGGAGAGAGAGACCCATGCTGCAATAAAGTGGGCGTGGCTAAGGAGAGAGCCCCATACTGTAATAAAGTGGGCGTGGCTAAGGAGAGAGAGAGCCCCAGACTGTCATTAAGTGGACGTGGCTAAGGAGAGAGCCCCAGACTGTAATAAAGGGGGCGTGGATAAGGAGAGAGAGCCCCAGACTGTCGTGAAGTGGGCGTGGCTAAGGAGAAAGCCCCAGACTGTAATAAAGGGGGCGTGGATAAGGAGAGAGAGCCCCAGACTGTCGTGAAGTGGGCGTGGCTAAGGAGAGAGAGCCCCAGACTGTAATAAAGGGGGCGTGGATAAGGAGAGAGAGCCCCAGACTGTAATAAAGTGGGCGTGGATAAGGAGAGAGAGCCCCAGACTGTAATGAAGTGGGTGTGGCTAAGGAGAGAGAGCCCCAGACTGTAATGAAGTGGGTGTGGCTAAGGAGAGAGAGCCCCAGACTGTAATGAAGTGGGTGTGGCTAAGGAGAGAGAGCCCCAGACTGTAATAAAGGGGGCGTGGATAAGGAGAGAGAGCCCCAGACTGTAATGAAGTGGGTGTGGCTAAGGAGAGAGAGCCCCAGACTGTAATGAAGTGGGTGTGGCTAAGGAGAGAGAGCCCCAGACTGTAATAAAGTGGGCGTGGCCTAGAGAGGACATGGTCACATTTTCTCCACTGAAGCAGCATTTCTCCAGGTCCGTATTCCTCTTGAAGCCTCGAGGGCGTCTTATCTCCTCTTCCCTCCCTCTGGGGCCACGGAGCAGAAGATGAAACCATGTTTTCCTGTTTCTGGATGTCTCCTCAGACATTTAGAGAAGCTGAGCAATATGAATATTATATATGTGATGATGAAAAGGTTTGGTGAAACCCTCTGAACCACATATCTCTTCCCCAGAGAGTCGACATACTGGAGAATCTCCTGAAACATTTATTCTGCAACAGGAAACAAAGAATCATCCATTAAATGATGCAACACACTGAGATGACATCACATATTATAGCATCAAGAAGTATCAAGAAGTCATTTCCAGTGTTATCCCTATTGTTTATGTGGTAAACATATTATAATTATATGTATTGACATTAATGCAGCTGCGGAAATGTGATAATTACGTCTTTTGAGGCTAAGATAAGTTTATATTTTATTGCATTTCATAGTAAACTTGCTGTAGAACGTAAACTCTTCTGCTGGCAACGAGTGAGGAATGAATTCAAGAGATAACCGAGCGATGCTGAAGATGATCCTCCATGTAGAACTCTAGAGCAGTGGTCCCCAAACTACGGCCCGCGGGCCGTATCCGGCCCACCTCCACATGTGGCCCCGCCCCCTGAACAATACCAGAGACGCGTTCCGATATATTATTTTGTTCACCTGGCCCGCTGCCGTTGAGATTGCAGTGAGACGCGGAGAAAATGTGAAGTGGTGCTCTTCACAATAGAACATCTTTGATGGGACGTGTCGCGTCTCGGCCAATCAGCGTTCAGATGTCCACAGCGTTTGGGAAGTTAGGTTAGCTTGAATGTTAGTCCGCTACATCTGCTGCTGTCACGCTGCACGGTGTAGCGATGCTAACAAAGTACCCGTACGTTAAAAACGATGTGATTTAGCATATTTTTAGTATCGATACTTCATTAAAAGAGCGATCAGAGCGCACGCGCTGCTCCGCTCCGTTAAATGCTGTCTGCACGCGCAGCTCAGCCCCGGCTGGCCCTCCAGCAGACAAGGGAAACGTTATGTGGCCCTCTCAGGAAAAAGTTTGGGGACCCCTGCTCTAGAGGAACCGGAGGTCAGCCTCGTGTTCTCAAGGAGTTTTATTGGCACTCATGTTTCTTTTGCTGCCAACCAGCTCAACACAGGACAGAAATACCCTCCACGACCCTCCAATACCATAAAATACCCTCCACTACCATCCACTACCCTCAAATACCCTCCACGACCCTCCAATACCCTCAAATACCCTCCACGACCCTCCAATACCATAAAATACCCTCCACTACCATCCAATACCATAAAATACCCTCCACTACCATCCACTAGCCTCAAATACCCTCCACTACCATCCACTACCCTCAAATACCCTCCACTACCCTCCAATACCATAAAATACCCTCCACTACCATCCAATACCATAAAATACCCTCCACTACCATCCACTACCCTCAAATACCCTCCACGACCATCCACTACCCTCAAATACCCTCCACGACCATCCAATACCCTCAAATACCCTCCACGACCCTCCAATACCATAAAATACCCTCCACTACCATCCACTACCCTCAAATACCCTCCACTACCCTCAAATACCCTCCAATACCCTCCACTACCATAAAATACCCTCCAATACCATAAAATACCCTCCACTACCATCCACTACCCTCAAATACCCTCCACTACCCTCAAATTGTCGCGATCGTGCAGAGGTTTGGACCCAAACGCAGCAGGCAGAGTTTCAAAATAAAAAGGTTTCTTTTAATTGTTCACTGAGCAGAACCACAGTCTGGCAACAGGAGAGAAACAACAGGAACAGGGACAAGAACCGGACAGGAACAAAAACGACCAGACAAAGAACAAGCAGAAAGACACAGGCTAAATACACTGGGGAAAACGAGACACAGGTGGAGACGATCAGGGCGTGGCTGGGGACAATCAGGAACGAAACAAGCACAAGGAAGGAAGCGCAGGGAAACAGGAAACGAGACAGGGACTTCAAAACAAAACAGGAAACACTCCAAATCATAACAGTACCCCCCCCTCAAGGGACGGATTCCAGACGTCCCACCAGGGTGGGTGGAGGGGAGCCGGAGGAGGGGCCAAGTGCATGGCGGACAGAGTCTGGGGGGCGGGCCGGGGGACGACCACCCGGACAAGGGACGCGCTCCGGAAGACGGGCCGGAGGACAGGAACGGGAAGCTAGGGGAACCGGGGCTGGACGGGACGGATCACGGGGAACCGGGGCTGGGACATCGGGGACTAGAACTGACGACGGAACGCCGGGGACTGGCGCCGGAACACCGGGGACTGGAAGCGGAACACTGGGGACTGGAACATCGGAGACTGGAACCGGAACACTGGAAGCGGAACACTGGAGACTGGAACATCGGAGACTGGAACTGGTGACGGAACACCGGGGACTGGAACTGGTGACGGCACACCGGGGACTGGAACTGGTGACGGAACACCGGGGACTGGAACTGGTGACGGCACACCGGGGACTGGAACTGGTGACGGAACACCGGGGGCTGGAACTGGTGACGGAACACCGGGGACTGGAACTGGTGATGGAACACCGGGGGCTGGAACTGGTGACGGAACACCCGGGACTGGAACTGGTGACGGAACACCGGGGACTGGAACTGGAACACTGGGGACTGGAACATCGGAGACTGGAACCGGCAACGGAACACCGGGGGCTGGAACTGGTGACGGAACACCGGGGACTGGAGCTGGAACACTGGGGACTTGAACATCGGAGACTGGAACCGGCAACGGAACACCGGGGGCTGGAACTGGTGACGGAACACCGGGGACTGGAACTGGTGACGGAACACCGGGGACTGGAAGCGGAACACTGGGGACTAGAACTGGTGACGGAACACCGGGGACTGGAACTGGTGACGGAACACCAGGGACTGGAAGCGGAACACTGGGGACTGGAGCCGGATGCTTCCACGAAATGGTCCGATTGATTATGTCGGATAAACTCTGCTGAATCTCCTCCCGGGTCCTGGGTGCTGGCGTCGGTGGAACCGGAACTGCCGGGTGCTTCCACGAAATGGTCCGATTGATCATGTCAGATAAACTCTGCAGTATCTCGTCCCAGGTCCTGGGTGCTGGCATCGGAACTGCCGGGTGCTTCCACGGAATGATGAGCGGCGGGTAGGTCCGATTGATGATGTTGTAAAAACTCTCCTGCGCTGGGTCCATCTTCTTGGTCTGGTCGTTCTGTCGCGATCGTGCAGAGGTTTGGACCCAAACGCAGCAGGCAGAGTTTCAAAATAAAAAGGTTTCTTTTAATTGTTCACTGAGCAGAACCACAGTCTGGCAACAGGAGAGAAACAACAGGAACAGGGACAAGAACCGGACAGGAACAAAAACGACCAGACAAAGAATAAGCAGAAAGACATAGGCTAAATACACTGGGGAAAACGAGACACAGGTGGAGACGATCAGGGCGTGGCTGGGGACAATCAGGAACGAAACAAGCACAAGGAAGGAAGCGCAGGGAAACAGGAAACGAGACAGGGACTTCAAAACAAAACAGGAAACACTCCAAATCATAACACAAATACCCTCCACTACCCTTCACTACCCTCCACTACCATCCACTACCCTCAAATACCCCCAAATACCCTCCACTACCCTTCACTACCCTCCAATACCATAAAATACCCTCCACTACCCTCAAATACCCTTCACTACCATCCAATACCCTCCAATGCCCTCCACTACCATCCACTACCCTCCAATACCCTCAAATACCCTCCACGACCCTCCAATACCATAAAATACCCTCCACTACCCTCCAATACCATAAAGTACCCTCCAATACCCTCCACTACCCTCAAATACCCTCCACTACCCTCCAATACCATAAAATACCCTCCACTACCATCCACTACCCTCAAATACCCCCAAATACCCTCCACTACCCTTCACTACCCTCCAATACCCTCCAATACCCTCCAATACCATAAAATACCCTCCACTACCCTTCACTACCCTCCAATACCATAAAATACCCTCCACTACCCTCAAATACCCTTCACTACCATCCACTACCCTCCAATACCCTTCACTACCCTCCAATACCCTCCACTACCCTCAAATACCCTCCACTACCATCCACTACCCTCAAATACCCTCCACTACCATCCACTACCCTCAAATACCCTTCACTACCCTCCAATACCCTCCACTACCCTCAAATACCCTCCACTACCATCCACTACCCTCAAATACCCTCCACTACCCTCAAATACCCTCCACTACCCTTCACTACCCTCCACTACCATCCACTACCCTCAAATACCCTCCACTACCCTCAAATACCCTCCACTACCATCCACTACCCTCCAATACCCTCAAATACCCTTCACTACCCTCCACTACCCTTCACTACCATCCACTACCCTCAAATGCTTAAGCAGTACCCTACAATGCCTGAAGATGCATACATGGCCACGTGAGCATGAACTTCCTTCTGTCCACGATTGGTGGTGGTGGTCAGGAGAGGATTTAACAGCTGTAGCAGACTTCTAGACAGCCAGACAGCCTCCTCGGTCAGCACTACCCACGTCCATCCGGGACCCTCAAATACCCTTAAATACCTAGACCTAGAATGCAGGTCTGAAGCATAGACTTCTATACAACCAGAGGAGCCCCCTGGTGGTCAGGAGAGAGAGAACGGCTTTAACACACAACTTAGACTTCCTATACAACCAGAGGAGCCTGGTGGTCAGAGGAGACCTAGACAGCCTGGATATAAATAGTAAACGTGAAGAGAAGGCTCGGTCAGCCCTTGTGACCCCTCGGGGAGGGAGGGGCTCGGGAGGGGGCGTCTTAGTCTTCATCCCGGTTGTTATCACACCTGCTCCAGATCCTCTAGAACTTTATTTACACATGACGACAGCTAAAATAATTCAACTCCTCTTCCTCTTCCTCCTCCTCCTTTTCCTCCTCTTCCTCCTCTCCTCCTCCTCCTGCTCCCCCTCTTCCTCCTCTTCCTCCTGTTCCTTCTGTTCCTCCTCCTTTTCCTCTTCCTCCTCTTCCTTCTCTTCCTCCTCCTCTGCTATGTAATTGGGTCTCATTGATTTATGAGCGATGAGAGGCTGATGAAGAGTTTATGCCTCAACTCTTCATCACTTTACTGTTAACTGCCTTCTTCGGTTCTGTGTGAGAGACTTATGAGTGTGTGTGTGTGTGAGTGTGTGTGTGTGTGTGTGTGTGTGTGTGTGTGTGTGTGTGTGTGTGTGTGTGTGTGTGTGTGTGTGTGTGTGTGTGTGTGTGTGTGTGTGTGTGTGTGAGTGTGTGTGTTAAAACCCTTTAAAAATACCTTATTGTGAACTCGGGCTTGAACGGCGTCATCGAGCCTAATCGTCAAAAGAATTCATGACTAGCTCCTCCCTCCTCTCTCTTCATCCTCTCTCCTCTCTCCTCCCTCCTCTCTCCTCCCTCCTCCCTCCTCTCTCCTCCCTCCTCTTCCTCCTCATCCTCTCTCTCCTCCTCTCTCTTCATCCTCTCCTCTCCCTCTCCTCCCTCCTCTCTCCTCTCTCCTCCCTCCTCTCTCTTCATCCTCTCTCCCCTCTCCTCCCGCCTCTCTCCTCTCTCCTCCCTCCTCTCTCTTCATCCTCCCTCCTCTCTTCATCCTCCCTCCTCTCTCTTCATCCTCTCTCCTCTCTCCCCTCTCCTCCCTCCTCTCTCCTCTCTCCTCCCTCCTCTCTCTTCATCCTCTCTCCTCCCTCCTCTCTCCTCCCTCCTCTCTCTTCATCCTCTCTCCTCTCTCCTCCCTCCTCCCTCCTCTCTCCTCTCTCCTCCCTCCTCCTCCTCCTCTCCTCTCTCCTCTCTCCTCCCTCCTCCCTCCTCTCCTCCCCCCTCCCTCCTTAGTGGTTGTGTTTCCTGTTGACTCGTTTACTCCCTAAGTTACGAGCCAACGACAAACCTCTAAATGTGTAAATCGAAACTCTGTTGCTCCGCCGCGCTGCGATCGATACCTCGTCCCCTGGACACGGAGATCATATTTCTCGGGCTCAGTGTGTGTGTGTGTGTGTGTGTGTGTGTGTGTGCGTGTGTGTGTGTGTGTGCGTGTGTGTGTGTTCATCACATTATGCAGATCATGCTCGGGGCCGTGTTGAACACGATGTAGACGGCAGGAAACAAACAGCGTCATTTATTTCCAGTGTGGGGATCAAATTAAAGAGAAAAACCCACAGGCCTCAGCTGCCTAGGAGACAGGAGGTGAAGAGACGGGGGGTGAGGAGACAGGAGGTGAGGAGACGGGAGGAGACGGGAGGTGAGGAGACGGGAGGTGAGGAGACAGGAGGTGAAGAGACGGGAGGTGAGGAGACGGGAGGTGAGGAGACGGGGGGTGAGGAGACGTGGGGTGAGGAGACAGGAGGTGAGACGTGAGGAGACGGAGGTGAGCGGAGGTGAAGAGACGGGAGGTGAGGAGACGGGAGGTGAGGAGACGGGGGGTGAGGAGACGTGGGGTGAGGAGACAGGAGGTGAGGAGACGTGAGGAGACGGGAGGTGAGGATACGGGAGGTGAGGAGACGGGAGGTGAGGAGACGGGAGGTGAGGAGGCAGTGAGGAGGCGTGGTGAGGAGACAGGAGTGAGGAGACAGGAGGTGAGGAGACGTGAGGAGACGGGAGGTGAGGATACGGGAGGTGAGGAGACGGGAGGTGAGGAGACGGGAGGTGAGGAGACGGGGGGTGAGGAGACGTGGGGTGAGGAGACAGGAGGTGAGGAGACGTGAGGAGACGGAAGGTGAGGAGACAGGAGGTGAGGAGACGGGAGGTGAGGAGACGGGAGGTGAGGAGACAGGAGGTGAGGAGACGTGAGGAGACGGGAGGTGAGGAGACAGGAGGTGAGGAGACGGGAGGTGAGGAGACAGGAGGTGAGGAGACGTGGGGTGAGGAGACAGGGGGTGAGGAGACAGGAGGTGAGGAGACAGGAGGTGAGGAGACGTGGGGTGAGGAGACAGGGGGTGAGGAGACAGGAGGTGAGGAGACAGGAGGTGAAACTGTGGTGTTTAAGGGAGTCTACAGTCACATTTGTGAAGCATAGACTTCTATACAACCAGAGGAGTCTCCCCCTGGTGGCCAGGAGAGAGAATGCAGCTTTGAGACAGGAGGTTCTTCTTCTCTAAATATCTCGTTCTTATTCCCCATCCTGGTTTTATTGCCGCTCTCATTTTTCTAAATCACTTTTATTTCACGAGGAAAAACCGAGTGAAACATCGTCGCCGCCGCCGAGCATCAAGGGAAGAGGAGACGAGGAGACGACGCGCGCCTCCTCCCCGTGAAGCGGCGTCCTCACGAGGGTCTCCGGGGCCCGACGTCTTCTTTAATTGGCTCCGTCCACCGGGGCCAATTAAAGAAGACGCCGGACTAACTTATGACATCTTTAAGAAGGAAAGCCGTGAACATGAAGGATCGGGAGCTGGCGGAGCGACAGTGACGATGAGGGACGTTTCACTAGAGGGAAGTGAGTCCCTGAGGAGGCGGAGCCTCAACCGCTGGAACTCTGACTGACACTTTGAAGAACCAGCGGAGGTGGGAGGGGCTCCGTGTCCCCCCCCCCCCCACGTCCTTAATTTGATTTAATTCGTCATGTTTCAACCAATAGTCATGAAGTTATATACATACTTACATATAATGTGTTTTATGAATATGTTTTAAACCACTAGCTGGAAGCGTATCGCCTCTTTCAAAACTGCACTTAAGTCGCCCCCTGGTGGTCAGGAGAGAGAATGCAGCTTCAACACATGAAGCGTATACTTCTATACAACCAGAGGAGTCGCCCCCTGGTGGTCAGGAGAGATAATGCAGCTTCAACACATGAAGCGTAGACTTCTATACAACCAGAGGAGTCGCCCCCTGGTGGTCAGGAGAGAGAATGCAGCTTCAACACATGAAGCGTATACTTCTATACAACCAGAGGAGTCGCCCCCTGGTCGTCAGGAGAGAGAATGCAGCTTTAACACATGAAGCGAATACTTCTATACAACCAGAGGAGTTGCCCCTTGGTGGTCAGGAGAGAGAATGCAGCTTTAACACATGAAGCGAATACTTCTATACAACCAGAGGAGTCGCCCCCTGGTGGTCAGGAGAGAGAATGCAGCTCATATACATTGTTCTTTACAGGCGAGTAGCCTGTGAAGCTAACATTAGCATAGTATGTTAGCAGACAGCTTCATGGAGTCGCAGCGGGAAGGGAGGGGGTGGGGGGGAGGAGCTTAGAGTTAAAGAGACAGGGCACCAACAATACACAAAGTTAAAGATGAGTTTGATGGACAGCGTAATGTTTCTTTAAAGTGTGTCTCCGGTAACGTCAGAATGAAACAGTTATGGATAATTCTTCCGGTAAAGAAGTAAAAATCTAATGTTGCAGCACTAATTGCAAAATAATCACTGAGGTAAAGTCAACGTTAACCACGGTCACTACGGTAACTACACACACACACACACACACAGCCGTCGGTGGTGATTTTCTCCACCGATAAGCTGCTCAGAATGTTGGGACATTGTGCGGCGAAGTCGTTAGCGTCGCTAATTCAGCCCGCAGAGCGCCGAGGACACGGAGATAATTTAAATGTCGGAGGCCCCGAGGCTCCAGAAGCTGGTTTCATGTCATGTTTAAAGGGAGAAGGAAATGTGATCTCTTTGAGGGCGTGTGTGTGTGTGTGTGTGGGTGTGTGTGTGTGCGTGTGTGCATGTGTGTGTGTGTGTGTGTGTACATGTGTGTGTGTGTGTGCATGTGTGTGTGTGTGTGCATGTGTGTGTGTGTGTGTGTACATGTGTGTGTGCATGTGTGTGTGCATGTGTGTGTGTGTGTGTGTGTGTGGAGGATGTAGTCACCCTCTCTGAGTCATAGACAGCCAATTATAAAAACCCAACGGCCACCTTCTCTCTCTTTCTCACTCGTTTCCTCTCTCTCTCCTCCCTCCATCTCATCCTCTACTTCTCTCGTATTATATCTCTGCTTCCCTTCCTCTCCCCCTCTCTTTCCCCTATGTATATATATATTTATACATATATATCATTATTTATATATACATATATATTTATACATATACATACATATATAAATATATGTATATATATATAATAAATATATAGATAATGGTATATTTATATATATACATTAATACATATATAAATATATTTATTTATATATCTAAAGATATATAATTATATATATATATACTTCATTAAAAAAAAACCTGTTGAGGGAGGGAAGAAGAGGAGAAGGAGAAGTGAAGGATGTAAAGGGCAGGTAGATGAAAGCAGAGGAGAGAGGTGAAGAGTTGAGGGGTAATAAAGAGGAGAGGAGACGAGGAGACGAAAGGATGGAGAGGAGACGGTGGGGGGGTGGGGATTACTTTTGATGCCATAAAATAAAATGCTCACACCGACATCAGTCCTCCTCTCCCCCTCCTCCTCTCCTCCTCCTCCTCCTCCTCTCCTCCTCCCAGTGAAGCCAGTGGTTCTTCAGAATCAGAATCAGAATCAGAAACAGTTTTATTGCCAGGAATGTTTTCACAAACAAACGAGGAATTTTTTTTGGTGGAAGGTGCAACATTTGGACATGACAAACAAACAACAATCAACACGACAGAAGACAACAAATAATGTGAAGTGTTTGGGTGTGTGCTTCAAGTGGTGTGTTTTAGTTAAAGTGCATGTTAAAGTGACGTGTGTGGAGGAGGGAAGAAGAAGGAGGAGGAGGAGGTGAGGAGGAGGAAGAGGAAGGAGGCGGGAAGAAGGAGGAGAGAGGAAGGTGGAAGAAGAGGTGGTAGTCCTGGGGTGACAGTCAGTCAGTCCCGGGACCATTGATGAGCCCGACCGCCGTCGGAAAAAGCTTTTGGTGTGGCGGGTGGTCTTGGTCATGATGGACTGCAGCCTCCTCCCGAGGGAGGGACTCGAACAGGAGTGTCCAGGGTGGGAGGGTCAGCGACAATCTTTCGGCCCGCTTCAGTGACCTGGAAGTGAACAGGACCTGGAGGAAGGCAGATTGCAACCGATAACCCTCTCGGCCGGCGGATGATGCTCTGCAGCCTGCGCTTGTCTTTGGCTGTGGCTGCAGGGTGCCAGACGGTGATGGAGGAGCAGATGATGGACTCAATGATGGCCGTGTAGAATTGTACCATCATTCTCCCTGGCAGGTTGAATTTCCTCAGCTGCCTCAGGAAGAACATCCTCTGCTGGGCCTTCTTGGTGATGGAGCGGATGTTCAGCTCCCACTTGAGGTCCTGGGAGATGATGGAGCCCAGGAAGCGGTAGGACTCCACAGCGTCGACGGGGGAGTCACACAGGATGAGAGGGGCGGGTGGGGCTGCATTCCTCCTGAAATCCACAACCATCTCCACTGTCTTTAGAGCGTTGAGCTCCAGGTTGTTCTGGCTGCACCAGGTCACCAGGTGGTCAGTCTCCCACCTGTAGGCGGTCTCGTCCACACCAGAGATGAGTCCAATGAGGGTGGTGTCATCCGCGAACTTTAGGAGCTTGACGGACTGGTGACTGGAGGTGCAGCTGTTGGTGTACAGGAGAACAGCAGAGGGAGAGAACACAGCCTTGGGAAACCCGTGCTGGTGGTCCGGGAGCCTGAGACGTGTTTCCCCAGCCTCACGTGCTGCTTCCTGTCGGTCAGGAAGTCTGTGATCCACCTGCAGGTGGAGTCGGGCACGTGCAGCTGGGAGAGCTTGTCCTGCAGCAGGGACGGGATGATTGTATTGAAAGCAGAGCTGAAGTCCACAAACAGGATCCTGGCGTAGGTTCCTGGGGAGTCCAGATGCTGGAGGATGTAGTGAAGGGCCATGTTGACTGTGTCTGCAGACCTGTTGGCGCTGAAGGCTAACTGCAGGGGGAGCAGGAGTGGGTCGGTGAAGGTCTTGAGGGGTGACAGGTCCAAGCGTTCAAAGCACTTCATGATCACAGAGGTCAGGCGATGGGCCTGTAGTCATTGAGTCCTGTGATCTTGGGTTTTGGGGACGGGATGATGGTGGAGGCCTTGAAGCAGGCTGGAACGTGGCATGTCTCCAGGAGGTGTTGAAGATGTCGGTGAACACGGAGACAGCTGGTCAGCACAGTGCTTCAGGGTGGAGGGGAGACGGAGTCCGGGCCCGCTGCTTTGGGGTTCTGCTTTTGAACAGCCTGTTGGCGTCTCTCTCCAGGATGACGAGGGTCGTCGCTGAGTTGATGGAGGGTGCTCCAGAGGTGTGAGCCCTGATGGGCTGGGGAGGTGGGCTGATGGTCTGTGGCTTGTTGATGGGGCTGTGGGGATGGTCTCAGGACTGCTCCATTGTCTTTCAAAGCGGCAGTAGAACTCATTTAGCTCGTCTGCCAGAAGCACATTGTTCATGGAGTGGGGTGATTTGGGCTTGTAGTTGGTGATCTGCCTGAGCCCTCTCCAGACAGAAGCAGAGTCGTTTGCTGAGAGCTGCTGTTGCAGTTTCTCAGAGTACAGACGTTTAGCATCTCTCACCGCCTTGCTAAACCTGTATTTGGACTCTGTGTACAGGTCCTTGTCCCCACTCCTGAATGCCTGGTCCTTCTGCAGTCTTAGCTTCCTGAGCTCCGCTGTGAACCAGGGTTTGTCGTTGTTATAACTCACCCTGGAGCTGGATGGAATACAGCTGTCCTCACAGAAGCTGATGTAGGAAGTTACAGCCTCTGTGTACTCATCCAGGCTGTTGGTAGCAGTCCTGAAGACATCCCAGTCAGTACAGACCAAGCACGCCCGTAGATCCTCCAGAGCCTCACTGGTCCACTTCTTGAACTTCCTCACCACAGGTTTGCAGAGCTTTAGTCTCTGCCTGTATGAGGGAATCAGATGAACCAAGGCGTGGTCAGAGTTTCCCAGTGCAGCTCGAGAAACGGCGTGATAGGCACTGCTGATTGTGGTGTAGCAGTGGACCAGAATGCTCTACTCTCTAGTATGGCATTTAATTAACTGTCTATATTTAGGAGTTCGTGGCTGAGGTTTCCTTTGTTAAAATCCCAGTACAATAAGTAAAGAGTCCGGGAAGGTGCGATCCACCCACCGTTTCTGTTCGGCGAGGTCCGCTGTGCCTCGTGCACGTTCCCCTCGGCATGTAAACTCCGGCCAGGATGAATGAAGCGAACTCACGTGGGAGTAGAAGGTTTGCAGTGAATGATAAAGATTCCAGGTCCGGCGAACAGTGCTGTAGAATCACCGTTACGTCGTTGCACCAGCCGTTGTTGAGGTAAAAGCAGATTCCTCCACCCTTTGCTTTTCCGGAGAGCTCCGTGTCCGGTCCGCTCGGAACAGCTGGAAGCCAGCGAGCTGGAGCGCAGAATCTGGTATCGATCCACTTAGCCATGATTCCGTAAAACACAGGGCGGAGGATGAGGAGAAGTCTCTGTCTCTCCCCACCAGCAGCTGGAGTTCGTCCAGTTTGTTGCACAGTGAGCGGACGTTGGAGAGAAATATGCCCGGCAGCGCTGTACGAGATCCCCGTTTCCGTAGCCGTACAAGCGCCCCTGAGCGTTTCCCTCTCCGCCGGCGTTTCACCGCGTGTTTCCTGTGTGGAGGGTGAACACAGCGGCCTCCTGTGTGAAGGTCCTGTGACACTAAAGATGAGATGAGCCTCAGGATGGAGCTTTATTCTGAAAGGACTTGAGTCACACACACACACACACACACACACACACACACACACACACACACACACACATACACACACACACACACACACATACACACACACACATACATACACACACACACACACACACACACACACACACACACACACACCATTATGTAAATTAAGAATGAAATCAATGCATCACACCAGCTGTTCAAAAGTAGCAGAAACTAATAACCTTATTATTACTGTCATAATCACTGGTGCTATTCCAGCTGGCTCTCCCTCCTCCTCTCCCTCCTCTTCCTCCTCCTCCTCTCCTCCTCCTCCTCTTCCTCCTCCTCTCCCTCCTCCTCTTCCTCCTCTTCCTCCTCCTCCTCTCCCTCTCCCTCCTCCTCCTCTCCCTCTCCCTCCTCCTCTCCCTCCTCCTCCTCTACCTCCTCCTCATCCTCTCCCTCCTCCTCCTCCACCTCTACCTCTCCTCCCTCCTCCTCCTCCTCCACCTCTACCTCTCCCTGCTCCTCTCCCTCCTCCTCCTCCTTGTTTAATAACTTGTGGTGTATTTATTGTCCAGGTGTCGGTGTAGAGATGTTTAATGTGCGTTATTGAGTGTGTTCCTCCTCCTCCTCTCCCTCCTCCTCCTCCTCCTCCTCCTCCTCTCCCTCTCCCTCCTCTCCCTCTACCTCCTCCTCCTCCTCCTCCTCTCCCTCTCCCTCCTCTCCCTCTACCTCCTCCTCCTCCTCTCCCTCCTCCACCTCTACCTCTCCCTCCTCCTCCTCCTCCACCTCTACCTCTCCCTGCTCCTCTCCCTCCTCCTCCTCCTTGTTTAATAACTTGTGGTGTATTTATTGTCCAGGTGTCGGTGTAGAGATGTTTAATGTGCGTTATTGAGTGTGTCCCTCCTCCTCCTCTTCCTCCTCCTCCTCCTCTCCCTCCTCCTCTCCCTCTCCCTCCTCTCCCTCCTCCTCCTCCTCCTCCTCTCCCTCCTCTCCCTCCTCTCCCTCTACCTCCTCCTCCTCCTCTCCCTCCTCCACCTCTACCTCTCCCTCCTCCTTCACCTCTACCTCTCCCTCCTCCTCCTCTCCCTCCTCCTCCTCTACCTCCTCCTCCTCCTCCACCTCTACCTCTCCCTCCTCCTCCTCCTTCACCTCTACCTCTCCCTCCTCCTATTCCCTCCTCCTCCTCCTTGTTTAATAACTTGTGGTGTATTTATTGTCCAGGTGTCGGTGTAGAGATGTTTAATGTGCGTTATTGAGTGTGTTCCTCCTGCTCCTCCTCCACCTCTACCTCCTCCTCCTCCTCTTTACGCCCGCTCAGCAGTTCAGAGATCCACAAGTAAATAATCCACTTAATAGTGTTGTGTGTCTGTGTGTGTGTGTGTGTGTCTGTGTGTGTGTACAAAGAGACACAACAAGAGACACTAAATGACGACAAAGGAACGACAAGAAAGAGACGAGCGGCTCGTGAGGGGGCGGAGGGATTCGTTTCGAGTGTCTGGCTGTTATTTAACCTGATGAAGAGGTGTGTGTCCAGGAGGCGTGGCCTCGGACAGACGCCACGCACCATCTGCTCACACACACACACAAACACACACACACACACACACACACACACACACAAACACACAAACACACACAGCATATCAACATGTTGTGATTCAAGCACACAGGCACTTGCACCACCTGGCGTGGCCCTCAGCTACCTACTGCTGTCCTCCTTGGTTTACCTCTCTCACACACACACACACACACACACACACACACACACACACACACACCTACACACGCACACACATTGCGTCAGTCTTTCCCGTTTGTGTTTCCTTCACACTCTCCAGCACCCTGCTTCTCTCTCTCTCTTAAAGACACCTTCGGATTTCAGTGTGTGTTGGCATGTGTGTGTGTGCGTATGTGTGTGTGTGTGTGTGTGTGTGGGGGGGGCTGTCGAGAATGGAGTGTGTTTTAATTAGTCTCGATGCTCCTGTAACGGCTGCTCTTAAACAGCCACACAGCTCCCTGAGGCCTCTGACAGGTGCTGCAGTGTGTGTGTGTGTGTGTGTGTGTGTGTGTAGGTGTGTGTGTTCAGGGGGAGGTTGCATCCTTGTATCTACACATCTGTAGGTGTGTGTGTGTGTCATAAACAATACAGAACTTAAGCCCAGATAGATGACACAGAGAAACACTAATAGGTCCACAGGGGCCGCAGCCTCTTCTCCCAGTGTGTGTGTGTGTGTGTGTGTGTGTGTGTGTGTGTGTGTGTGTGTGTGTGTGTGTGTGTGTGTGTGTGTGTGTGTGTGTGTGTGTGTGTGTGTGTGTGTGTGTGTGTGTGTGTGTGTGTGTGTGTGTGTAGTGACTAATGAGCGTGCTCCTTCACAAAGGAGCCTCTGTGTCTTCCCAAACGAGGCCGTCTGTCCGGTGGTCTACGGCCGTCCTGACGAATGAACCGGCTCCCTGACGAGCTCAGTGACATCCTGGCTGCAGTGTTTTAATGAAGAGGAAGATGAAGATGAAGAGGGTGAAATCAGACACAGGCCTTGTGGAGCTTTTTGTGGGCGTCGACATTTTTTGCGGATATTCTTTATCCATGAAATCTGCTCTCAGCCGAGGTTTAGTCTGTTCCTCTGGAGGCTGCATTACACCTCCGAACCAGCAGAGGGCGCACACACAAACCAACAGGGAGGAAACAGACAAGGAGTCCAAGATATAGACTGGAAGTGTAACAGGAACTAAGGACTAGTGTTCAGGAAACAAGGACTAGTGTACAGGAAGTAAGCACTAGTGTTCAGGAAGCCATGACTAGTGTTCAGGAAGCAAGGACTAGTGTACAGGAAGTAAGAACTAGTGTACAGGAAGCAAGGACTAGCATTCAGGAAGTAAGGACTAGTGTTCAGAAGCAAGGACTAGCGTTCAGGAAGTAAGGACTAGTGTTCAGGAAGCAAGGACTAGTGTTCAGGAAGTAAGCACTAGTGTACAGGAAGCAAGGACTAGCGTTCAGGAAGTAAGGACTAGTGTTCAGGAAACAAGGACTAGTGTCTAGGAAGCAAGCACTAGTGTTCAGGAAATGAGGACTAGTGTTCAGGAAGCAAGGACTAGTGTCTAGGAAGCAAGGACTAGTATTCAGGAAGCAAGGACTAGTGTACAGGAAGTAAGGACTAGCGTTCAGGAAGTAAGCACTAGTGTTCAGGAAACAAGGACTAGTGTTCAGGAAGCAAGGACTAGTGTACAGGAAGCAAGGACTAGTGTTCAGGAAGCAAGGACTAGTGTTCAGGAAGCAAGGACTAGTGTACAGGAAGTAAGCACTAGTGTACAGGAAGCAAGGACTAGCGTTCAGGAAGTAGGGCTGCAACTAACGATTATTTTGATAATCGGTTGATTATTTTATCGATTAATCGGATAAAAAAACAAAAAAGCTTTCATTTTCAACCCTTTATTCAAAACAGGGTCCGTACGGTCATGGAAAACCTGGAAAAGTCATGGAATTTTTAAATGGCTATTAGCAAGCCTAGAAAAGTAATTGAAAAAAATAAAATCCCAAAATATTTGGAAAAGTAATGCAAATTTGTTTTATTCAAATGTTAATTTACACGGTATATACACTACCGTTCAAAAGTTTGGGATTACTTAGAAATGACTTTATTTTTCAAAGAAAGCACTGTTTTTTCAATGAAGATAACATTAAATTAATCAGAAATACCCTCTATACATTGTTAATGTGGTAAGTGACTATTCAAGGTGGAAACGTCTGGTTTCTAATGAAATATCTCCATAGGTGTATAGAGGCCCTTTTACAGCAACTATCACTCCAGTGTTCTAATGGTACATTGTGTTTGATCATCGCCTTAGAAGACTAATGTCTGATTAGAAAACCCGTGCAATTATGTTAGCACAGCTGAAAACAGTTATGCTGGTGATATAAGCGATACAACTGGCCTTCCTTTGAGCTTGAAGTTTGTAGAACAAAATTAATATTTCAAATATTAATCATTATTTCTAACCTTGTCAATGTCTTGACCAGTGTTGGGAGTAACGCGTTACTTTGTAACGCGTTACTGTAATTCCACTACTTTTAGCGGTAACGAGCATGTAACAAAGTATTTTTTAAATCAAGTAACGCAGTTACAGTTACTGAAATTTAAATGAGTTCGTTACTCGCGTTACTCTCCTTTGTGAAAAATGAACACTTGCAGACAAAGAAGACAAGCTAGGCTACTTTAGCTGCTTCTGATCTGACATCGCAGGACCTTGGTGGCGCAATGATCTTGTAACGTCTCGGACGTTATGGACTGATGACACGGAGACGGGGCGACGTTATTAATCCTCACTTTATTGGGCATCCACCAACACAGTGTGTTTACATGATGCGGATTTACATGTTACAGACAGCGTGCTCCTCTCAGCTCAGCAGCTCGAATGTCAACAACAACGGTTCCCGTCAACCACCCTTAACTCCCGTTTTCCGACAGGTTAACCCCGCCTCCCCTCTACTCCGCCAATCACAGGCACGCCCCCTCGACCAGCATGTACGAGGCACACTGTGATTGACAGCCACTTCACAGGGTCGCTACAATATACACCAATCGAATCAATCAATGAGCATTAAACCACATCATGGCCGACAGCGCGGATAGCACGAGCTTCTCTCCTGGAAGTATGGACATTACTTTTCGCTCGTCGAAATTAAAGAAAAAAATGTAGTGGTGAGTTGTAAATTATGTGTAGGTGCAAAGACCCTATCCACATCTAAGAGTAGCAATTCCAATCTTATGAAGCACCTGTTGAAACAACACGCTTCGACAAAGACCCCAGCCCTACGGACGCTGAAGGCGCCACTCCATGCAAACAACCAAGGCTAGACTTTACTTGTTCTGAGAGTCTGATTTTCCCAGCTGCTCCTGAACGCATCATCTCACTCTTCCGGTAAGCTTTGGTTGCCAGCTCAACAGCGAGCATGACTTCTTCTTCTCTCCCGCTCCCTCTTGCTCAGTGTGTCTCATGTATAGTTATCCCCCTGCCTCCCTTAATGATAACGATACATGCAACAAGTGTAGTTTATTTGCTAGGTTGGAGGCAGGTCTAAGTGGGTTAGATGCACGGCTCCGCTATCGAAGCTCAGACAGCTATGCTAGTTAGCCCGCCTCTCCCGTAGCCGGCGCGGAGCTACAGTCAGCTGTTAGCTGTGCCCCGGTAACCGTGCAGCCGGATGGTTGGGTAACTGTTCGCAGGAGTCGTAAGTCTACACAGAAGCCCGCTGCACCAACCACTTCACGTTTGAACCAGTTTTCCTGCTCAGCGACACACCGCTGAGGAACACACCCTGGTTATCGGGAGCTCCATAGTCAGGAACGTGAAAATAGCGAAGCCACGGTCCAGAGTCGTGTGCCTCCCGGGGCTCAGAGCGGGCGACGTGGAGTCTTGTTTGAAGCTGCTGGCTAAGGATAGCGGAGATACAGTCAGATTGTAATACACGCCGTGGTAATGGCCCGAGCCGCCGCTTGGAACTCACTAAAATTAATGTGGAATCGGTGTGCTTATGCCAAGACGTTGTCGGACACCGTAATTTTCTCTGGCCCTCTCCCAAATTTGCAGACAGACGAATTGTATAGCCGAATGTCGTCTTTCAACCGCTGGCTGTCGAGGTGGTGCCCAGCGAATAATGTGGGCTACGTAGACAACTGGAAGACTTTCTGGGAAAACCTGATCTGATGAGGAGAGCGGCATTCATCCCACGTTGGACGGAGCGTCTCATTTCTGCGAATATGACCAAGTTGATCACTGGACTTAATCTATGACAACCCAGGGTTCAGATCAGGAACCGGGAGCAGAGTTGTAGTTTAACACCCTTCTCTGCTCTTCCATTCGAGCAGTTACCCACCCTTGACTTTAGAGTAGAGACTGTGTCTGTCCCACGGCCACTTCAATTAAATAAATCAAAAGTAAGCAGAAGAGGAGTCGTACACAATAACCTTATACAAGTTAACACCATTATTTCAGCAGTGCAACAAAATAGGTCTATTAAATGTGGTCTCCTAAATATTCGATCTCTGTCATCTAAAGCTGTGTTACTGAATGATTTAATATCAGATAATCACATTGATTTATGTTGCTTAACTGAAACCTGGCTGAGCCATGAAGAATATGTCTGCCTGAATGAATCGACTCCTCCAAGTCATATTAATACTCACATTCCTCGAGGCACCGGTCGAGGAGGTGGAGTAGCAGCCATCTTTGAATCGAGCCTATTAATTAATCCTCAACCAAAATTACACTACACCTCATTTGAAAGCCTTGTTCTTAGTCTTTCACATCCAACCTGGAAAACACTACAGCCAATTCGATTTGTGATTCTGTACCCGCCACCAGGTCCATATTCAGAGTTTATATCTGAATTCTCAGAATTTATATCAAGTTTGGTTCTTAAAACCGATAAAGTTATTATTGTTGGAGATTTTAATATCCATGTGGATGTTGATAATGATTGCCTTAGTGCTGCATTCATCTCCTTGTTGGACTCGATTGGCTTCTGTCAGAGTACAGAAACCCACTCACAGCTTTGGCCACACGCTGATCTTGTTCTTACTTATGGCGTTGACATTGAGCATTTGAACGTCTTCCCACAGAATCCTCTTCTGTCAGACCACAACCTCATAACTTTTGAATTTATACTACCGGAGTGTACTCCGTTAGTCAAAAGTTTCTACACTAGATGTCTAACTGATAGTGCTGTAGCTAAATTTAAAGCGATTCCTTCTGTATTTGATTCGATACACGTCTCAATATAACAGAGGACTCCTGGTCTAACTTTAGTCCGTCCCAGATTGATCATCTTGTTGACAGTGCCATAGGCTCTCTGAGAATGACACTGGACTCGATAGCCCCTCTGAAGAAGAAGACAGTGAGGAAGGAGGTTTGCTCCTGGTATAACCCTCAGACCCGCAAACTGAAGCAACGTCACGAAGCTTGAGCATATGGCGTTCAACTAATCTCGAAGAATCCCGCTTAGTTTGGCGAGATAGTCTTAAAACATATAAGAAGGCCCTCCGTAATGCCAGAGCAGCCTATTACTCATCAATAATAGAAAAAATAATACAACCCCAGGTTTCTCTTCAGCACTGTAGCCAGGCTGACAGAGAGTCACAGCTCTGTGGAGCCGAGCATTCCTATAAACCTTAGTGGTAATGACTTTATGAACTTCTTTAATGAAAAGATTTTAACTATTAGGACAAGATTAATAATCTCTTGCCCATAACCAGTGCCAATCTGTCCTCAAGTGGAATGGCCTTGGAAACCGCTGTATGCCCTGGTGTATATTTGAGGATTTTCTCCTATCAACCGTGACCAATTATTTTCAACGGTTTCTACTTAACACGTCTACCTGTCTCTTGGACCCCAACCCGTCGAGGCTGCTTAAAGACGTTTTGCCTTTAATTGGCGGCTCTCTATTAGATATTATCAATGTGTCTCTGCTAACAGGCCACGTACCACACTCCTTCAAGGTGGCTGTTATTAAACCTCTCCTGAAGAAGCCCACTCTGGATCCAGAGGTATTGGCTAACTACAGACCGATCTCTAACCTCCCCTTCCTCTCCAAGATCCTTGAGAAAGTGGTCGCAAATCAGTTGTGCGACTTTCTACATCATAATAGTTTATTTGAGAAATTTCAATCAGGATTTAGAAAACACCACAGCACCGAGACGGCACTGGTGAAAATTACAAATGACCTCTTAATGGCAGCAGATAAAGGACTCCTCTCTGTCCTGGTCTTGTTAGACCTTAGTGCTGCATTCGACACCATTGACCATGACATCCTGTTACAGAGACTGGAGCAGTCGATTGGCATTTCAGGCACGGCACTAATTTGGTTTAAATCCTATTTATCAGATCGATCTCAGTTTGTATTTGTAAACGATGACGCCTCGATAACCACCAACGTTAATCACGGAGTTCCACAAGGTTCTGTGCTTGGACCAATTTTATTTACCTTATACATGCTTCCTTTGGGCAATATTATCAGGAAACACTCCATAAACTTTCATTGTTATGCAGATGACACTCAACTATATTTATCGATAAAACCAGAGGAGAGCAACCAACTCTGTAAAATTCAAGCATGTCTTAAAGACATAAAAACATGGATGACCTGCAACTTGATGTTAAACTCAGACAAAACCAAGTAATTTTAATCGGCCCTGAGCACCTCAGAGATCAATTATCTGGTGATGTGGATTCTGTAGACGGCATTGCCCTGGCATCCAACACCACTGTAAAGAATCTTGGCGTTATCTTTGATCAGGACTTGTCCTTTAACTCCCACGTAAAGCAAATCTCAAGGACTGCATTCTTTCATCTACGTAATATTTCAAAAATCAGGCACATCTTGTCTCAAAAGGATGCAGAAAAATTGGTTCACGCGTTCGTTACTTCGAGACTGGATTACTGCAACTCCTTATTAGCAGGCTGCTCTAATAAATCTCTTAGGTCCCTCCAGTTGATCCAGAATGCTGCAGCTCGTGTTCTCACTAAAACTAAGAAAAGAGATCACATCACTCCTGCACTAGCTGCTCTGCACTGGCTCCCAGTAAAATCAAGAATCACTTTTAAAATTCTTCTCTTAACCTACAAAGCCTTGATTGGTGATGCTCCATCATATCTTAAGGAGCTTGTCGTACCATATTGCCCCACTAGAGAGCTACGCTCACTAAATGCGGGACTACTTGTAGTTCCTAGAGTCTTAAAAAGTAGAATGGGAGCCAGAGCCTTTAGTTATCAAGCTCCTCTTTTATGGAACCAGCTTCCAATTTCAGTCCGGGAGGCAGACACAGTCACCTCGTTAAGAGTAGACTTAAGACCTTCCTCTTTGACAGAGTTTATAGTTAGGGCTGAATCAGGTTCACCTGGTCCAGCCCCTTGATATGCTGCTATAGGCTTATAGCTGCCGGGGACGTTAGGATGCACTGAGTACCTATCTCCTCTTTTCTCTCCTTAAGGATGAATTTTCATCTCTCAATCACACGTTACTAACTCTGCTTTCTCCCCGGAAGTCCTTTTGACTTTACGTCTCATGGGGTCATCGGACCCTATGAGACGGCATAGATCCTATCTGCCTGATGGATCGTCTGGGTCGTGGAATTCCTGCTCATGACTACGCCACTGTCCTGTTGAGACTCCGCCCACTGTTGAGACTCCGCCCACTCCTCCTCCGCACCGCCATCTGCCTGATGGATCGTGGAGGTCTCCATCGTGGAATATGCCTACTATGAACTATTCATACACTCTGTCATATTCATTGAATGTATTTTAACTCTAAATCTGTCCTTCTGTACACATTACATCTATTGCATCTGTCCATCCTAGGAGAGGGATCCTCCTCTGTTGCTCTCCTCCAGGTTTCTTCCCTTTTTTTCCCCTGAAGGGTTATTTGGGAGTTTTTCCTGGTCCGATGTGAGGTTTTGGGGCAGGGATGTCTATGTGTACAGATTGTAAAGCACTCCGAGACACATTTGTAATTTGTGAAATTGGGCTATACAAATAAACTGAATTGAATTGAATTGAATTGAATTACACGGACTGCAGAGCAGCCGATAAGCCAGGCAGAGCTGAATACATTGATTGCTAGGTATGTTGTCGATGACATGCATCCTCTGTCAACTGTCGAGTCAGTTGCCTTCAGGCAACTAATAAGCAAAATTCCAGTGATAAATGGAGGCTCGGGGCAAATGTGCAGGAAGACGTTTTCCTGCTATTTAGACAGAGAATATGCGAAAATGCAGGTCGAGCTAAAAAAAACATTTGATGGTTTACAACATGTCTCTACCACAGCAGACATCTGGACTGCTTACAATAAAAGCTTTCTAGGTGTAACTGCACACTGGATTAATCCAAACAACATGCTACGTGGGAAATCAGCCCTGGCATGCCAGAGATTCAAGGGCCGACATACGTATGACATTATTGCAACCGAAATAGACAACATCCACTCATCCTATGGCCTATCTTTCAAAGTGACAGCAACTGTTACTGACAATGGCTCTAATTTTGTCAAGGCGTTTCAAATGTACCAGCCACCTGAGCCAGACACTGAAGATCATTTGGAGGAGGATGAGGCGACTTTTACAAACATTGGGGATGTGCTAGATAATGCTGTCGATGTCAATGACGTGGTTTTACCCCCGCATCACAGATGTGCATCGCACACATTGAACCTCATCTCATGCACTGATGTCGATAAGTGGCTAATGTCAAAGCCAGAAACAAAATCTATCTACAGAAATGCTACCACAAAATGCGCAGGGCTGTGGAACAAGGCAAGTCGGTCAACAGTGGCTTCGGAGATTGTCAACGACGTTATTGCTAAGAAGCTGCTTGTACCTTGCACCACCAGGTGGAATTCGTTCTATGATGCGGTAGCTCGAATTTCTGAGATATCTGTGGCCGAATTGAATACAATATCCTCCCAACTTCAGATGAAATGCATCAGTGAAAGGGAACATCAGGTCCTAAAAGAGTATTGTGTTGTGATGAAGCCACTTACTGTGGCTCTTGACATTCTGCAAGGCGAGGACAATTGTTTTTACGGAACACTCTTGCCCACTCTGGAGACGTTGATGTCTAAGACTCTGGATTTAAAAAAACACCTTGCAATCCTTGATGGCCTACCAGAGGCAATTGTTCAGGTAAGAGCTGCTATTTTATTTTGCATTTATATGTATCCAATCAATAGCTCAGTTGCATTTATCTGTGTCTAGATAATGTGAAGTATTTATAAGTGCAGGTCAATTTAGTAGTGACTGCTCTGTAGTAAGATTTATGCTATATGCCAAATATGTATAATACACTTGTTTTTAAGACTTGTTTTAATACTCTTGTTATGTCTTTTGTGTCATGTATTTCAGGCAATCAAAACCAGATTTGCACGTGTTCTTGAGGATAATGATGCTCTACTCGCTGCTGCAACCCTACCCAAGTTCAAGTTACGTTGGCTGCGTGACCAGGAGAGGAAGGACCTTGTAAAAGCAAGTCTAGTAGCAGAATGCAGAAAATATGTCCCAGAGCAGGATGAGCACCCAGGGGAAACCCCAACAACACAGCGCCGGCCATCCACCAAAGAGGATGAATTCTTTAGCTTTGATGAGAGTGAGGAGGATGCCTATGTCTCTGTTGAAAATGAAGTAGCTGATTACTTTAAATCAGGAGCCACAGGGATGGATGCTCTGAATCAGTTTCCCATAATAAAGAAAGTATCACTTAAATATAATGCAGCCACTCCATCCAGTGCCCCAGTGGAAAGACTCTTTAGCCTTGGGAACCTGATTCTCTCTCCAAAGAGGAAGAGGCTCTCAGATCAAAAGTTTGAGAAGCTTCTCCTCTTGAGGTACAATAACTGGTTTGAGAGCTAGCAATGTTGTGGCTACTGGTGAGAGATGAGACTTGTTAGCCCATTTTAACGTTTGTTGAGAATCTCATCTCTTATCTATATTTAGCTTTGCCTTATGAGGCATTTTTGTTAAAACATTTTGTTAACCTTTTGTACTACTGCTTGATTTGAAGGCCTGTTGCCCTGTTGATTGCAATAAATAGGTCTACAACATGTGTTTATTGTGTTTGACTGTTCAGTTCTGTTCATTACATTAAAAAAGCAGACATACAAGTAACTTAAAAGTTACTTTCCCTAGTAACTAATTACTTTTGATTTACAGTAACTAGTAAAGTAATTCAATTACTTTTAAAAGAAGTAACTAGTAACTATAACTAATTACTAATTTTCAGTAACTTGCCCAACACTGGTCTTGACTATATTTTATATTCATTTGATAAATAAAAGTGTGATTTTTCATGGAAGACACGAAATTGTCTGGGTGATCCCAAACTTTTGAACGGTAGTGTATACTGTATGCTTTGGAATTCTCATTGTTAGTTTAAATACTACATCTTCTCACTTTGTCACGTATAGACAGAGTTTTCACAAAATGTTTAATCATGTAAATGTGGTTTAAAGTCATGGAAAGGTCCTGAATATCCACTGGTCAGCATGTGGATGAACCTGTTCACTGGTCACCATGGTGATGAACCGTCACAAACAGACTGACAGCTTTCCTCTCCTGAGCAGTGGTCCCCATGTGGCCCCCTGAACAATATCAGAGACGCGTTACGATTTATTATTTTGTTCACCTGGCCCGCTGCTGTTGAGATTACAGTGAGACGCGGAAAAAATGTGAAGTGGTGCTCTTCTTCGCAATAGAACATCTTTGATGGGACGTGTCGCGTCTCGGCCAATCAGCGTTCAGATGTCCACAGCGTTTGGGAAGTTAGGTTAGCTTGAATGTTAGTCCGCTACATCTGCTGCTGTCACGCTGCACGGTGTAGCGATGCTAACAAAGTACCCGTACGTTAAACACGATGTGATTTAGCATATTTTTAGTATCGATACTTCATTAAAAGAGCGATCAGAGCTCACGCTGCTCCGTTAAATGATGTCTGCACGCCGCAGCGCCACAGCGAGTGGGGGCGCTTATCTCCGTTGCCTTTCTCCGTGGAAAGTATTTCCGCTATCCGCCGGAATAAATAACCACGTTTTCTACGTTATCCTCTTGTGGAAATGCCACACGTCGTGACATGTAGCGCCCTGGTGTCTGGGGTCATAACGTCACCCGGAGGCGCACACAGCTCCGTGAATGTCTCCGACGACGTGAATGACTTACGCATCCAGCGCCATGTGAGCAGCAGCAGCCAATTAGATTCATCAACAGGGGAGCAGCTCAGCGCTGATTGGCTCTCACAACGCAGCGTTCCGTCTCTCCGCTCCGCTCTGGTTTCTCCTGCGCCGCTCTGCGCTCAACTCAACTTTGTTTATACTCCGTGACTTATGGAGCGCTGTAATAATCGCGCGACACAACGAATCGATAATGGAATTCGTTGCCAACTATTTTAATAATCGATTTTTATCGATTTTATCGATTCGTTGTTGCAGCCCTATCAGGAAGTAAGCACTAGTGTACAGGAAGCAAGGACTAGCGTTCAGGAAGTAAGGACTAGTGTTCAGGAAGTAAGGACTAGTGTTCAGGAAGCAAGGACTAGTGTTCAGGAAACAAAGACTAGTGTTCAGGAAGCAAGGACTAGTGTCTAGGAAGCAAGGACTAGTGTTCAGGAAGCAAGGACTAGTGTTCAGGAAGCAAGGACTAGTGTTCAGGAAACAAGGACTAGTGTCTAGGAAGCAAGCACTAGTGTTCAGGAAGCAAGGACTAGTGTCTAGGAAGCAAGGACTAGTGTTCAGGAAACAAGGACTAGTGTTCAGGAAGCAAGGACTAGTGTCTAGGAAGCAAGGACTAGTGTTCAGGAAGCAAGGACTAGTGTTCAGGAAACAAGGACTAGTGTTCAGGAAGCAAGGACTAGTGTCTAGGAAGCAAGGACTAGTGTTCCGGAAGCAAGGACTAGTGTACAGGAAGCAAGGACTAGTGTTCAGGAAGCAAGGACTAGTGTCTAGGAAGCAAGCACTAGTGTTCAGGAAACAAGGACTAGTGTTCAGGAATCAAGGACTAGTGTCTAGGAAGCAATGACTAGTGTTCAGGAAGCAAGGACTAGTGTTCAGGAAACAAGGACTAGTGTTCAGGAAGCAAGGACTAGTGTCTAGGAAGCAAGGACTAGTGTTCAGGAAGCAAGGACTAGTGTACAGGAAGCAAGGACTAGTGTTCAGGAAGCAAGGACTAGTGTCTAGGAAGCAAGCACTAGTGTTCAGGAAACAAGGACTAGTGTCTAGGAAGCAAGGACTAGTGTCTAGGAAGCAATAAGGACTAGTGTCTAGGAAGCAATAAGGACTAGTGTCTAGGAAGCAAGGACTAGTGTCTGGGAAGCAATAAGGACTAGTGTCTAGGAAGCAATAAGGACTAGTGTTCAGGAAGCAAGGACTAGTGTACAGGAAGCAAGGACTATTGTTCAGGAAGCAATAAGGACTAGTGTCTAGGAAGCAATAAGGACTAGTGTCTAGGAAGCAATAAGGACTAGTGTCTAGGAAGCAATAAGGACTAGTGTCTAGGAAGCAATAAGGACTAGTGTCTAGGAAGCAAGGACTAGTGTTCAGGAAGCAATAAGGACTAGTGTCTAGGAAGCAAGGACTAGTGTTCAGGAAGCAAGGACTAGTGTCTAGGAAGCAAGGACCTCAATGATTAAAGCTCTTTTAGTCTCAGTCATCAGATGAAAGTCGGCTTCGTTCTTCCGTGAGAATCTGAGTCTTTAAAGTCTTTAAAGTCTTTAAAGTTCTTTGAGGCTCATTTAGTCGCCTATAAATACATTAAATGAAGAGTTGATCTCATCCTCAGGATCCATGGAGCAGAAACACATTCCTAATGAACGACGTCATGGAGGAGATAACCAGAGGAGTCGCCCCCTGGTGGTCAGGAGAGAGAATGCAGCTCTAACACCTGAAGCATAGACTTCTATACAACCAGAGGAGTCGCCCCCTGGTGGTCAGTAGAGAGAATGCAGCTCTAACACCTGAAGCATAGACAAACCAGAGGAGTCGCCCCCTGGTGGTCAGGAGAGAGAATGCAGCTCTAACACCTGAAGCATAGACAAACCAGAGGAGTCGCCCCCTGGTGGTCAGGAGAGAGAATGCAGCTCTAACACCTGAAGCATAGACAAACCAGAGGAGTCGCCCCCTGGTGGTCAGGAGAGAGAATGCAGCTCTAACACCTGAAGCATAGACAAACCAGAGGAGTCGCCCCCTGGTGGTCAGGAGAGAGAATGCATCTCTAACACCTGAAGCATAGACTTCTATACAACCAGAGGAGTCGCCCCCTGGTGGTGTGTTCGCCTCACAACAGACGAACACATTAATCTGAAGTCGTGATTTATTTCCCGCCGTGCGATCGATCTGGAACGTTCCAGATGCTTGGTGATTAATTTGCCGGCCGGTGAGCAGCGTTACGAGGCGGCGCTCACCGGCCGAAACCAAATACTGCTGCCTGCTTTAAAAAAAGAAAGAAACAATCCAAATAATGGAAGCCGGGAGGCTGCAGCGTCACCATCGCGCTGAGACATTTGCATATTCGAAATATGCATTTTTTGGGGGTTCGATAAATCATTCTAAAGCTCTTTAAAGTTTCAACTCTGTAGCAGCACAATGCTGTGCATATGTTTACGTATTAATATATATATATACTGTATATATATTTATTTATATACAGGACTGTCTCAGAAAATTAGAATATTGTGATGAAGTTCTTTATTTTCTGTAATGCAATTCAAAAAACAAAAATGTCATGCATTCTGGATTCATTACAAATCAACTGAAATATTGCAAGCCTTTATATTCTTTTAATATTGCTGATTATGGCTTACAGCTTAAGAAAACTCAAATATCCTATCTCTAAATATTAGAATATCATGAAAAAGTATACTAGTAGGGTATTAAACAAATCACTTGAATTGTCTAATTAACTCGAAACACCTGCAAGGGTTTCCTGAGCCTTGACAAACACTCAGCTGTTATAAATCTTCTTTTTTACTTGGTCTGAGGAAATATTAAAAT
>NC_079399.1:2676970-2686970 GCF_029220125.1 Pseudoliparis swirei
CAGACGTCAACAAAGTGATGAAGAACTTTGAGCTCCTGACAGGAATCAAACTCCACAGGAGCAAACACACATCAGCCTCACACACACAAACACACACACACATACACACACATACACACACACACACACACACACACACACAGAATTATCCACCGAGCCTGAAACCTCTCAGCGGTGCAATGAATCATGGGAGCATCGGGACACGAGTGGAATTGGTCTGACAGCTGTTGGGTGTGTGTGTGTGTGTAGGTGTGTGTGTGTGTGTAGGTGTGTGTGTGTTTTCTAACTCTGTATCTAAGATGAATTCAGTGGATGAAAGCAGAACACAGACCGTAAAACCGCAGATAAGGTTTCTACACTGAACCAACGTGTGGTCACATGACTGCACACACACACACACACACACAGACACACACAGACACACACACAGACACACACAAATACACACACACAGACACACACATACACACACACACAGACACACAGGCACACACACACAGACACACAGACACACATACAGACACACAGAAACACACACACAGACACACATACAGACACACAGAAACACACACACAGGCACACACAGGCACACAGACACACAGACACACACAGAGACACACACAGACACACAGAGAGACACACACACAGACACACACAGACACACACAGACACACACACAAATACACACACACAGACACACACAGGCACACACACACAGACACACAGACACACATACAGACACACAGAAACACACACACAGACACACACACACAGACACACACACACAGACACATTTGAAGAAGCTTCAGGCTGAATAAGTAAGATGTTAAATATGCTCCGCTGGTCTTTTTATTCCTGTATGTTCACCAGCTCAGAGACCTGTGACCTGTGACCTCTGACCTCTGACCCCTCGGCATCCACCGAGGAGACGAGAGAGAATCACATCGAGTATTCATGGGCGAGCAAAAAGAGCGATACAGAGGGAGTGAAAGAGAGAGAGAGGAAGAGAGAGAGGGAGAGAGAGAGAGAGAGAGAGGGAGAGAGAGAGGAGAGAGAGAGAGAGAGAGGGAGGGAGAGGGATAGAGAGAAGGAGAAAGAGAGAGGGGGAGAGAGAGAGGAGAGAGAGGGAGAAAGTGAGAGGGGGAGAGAGAGAGAGAGGGGGAGATGGAGAGAGAGAGAGAGAGAGGGCAGAGAGAGAGAGAGAGAGAGAGAGAGAGAGAGAGAGAGAGAGAGATTTTTTTTGATTTTTGAAAAACACTTTATTTCACATTTTCTCAGCTTTTACATAGCTTCTTAAAAATAAAGTGCTTTAAAAAATTAGGTTGTTAAAAATAAAAAACACCACAACCAAAAACAAAACATTAAAAACAAATAAAACATGTTTTACCTCATAAAAAGTGGTGCAAACTCCAGCTCCTCTTCCACCACAGAGCAAACAATACCTTTAAAACACCAGCGTTGTTTAAAAGCATCCAGGTCTCCAATGTGTTTATAAAATCTGAACTCCAGCCAGAGTCTGGCTCTGATGTTGCAGAGCCACACTGCCCTGGCTTCCTGCCCCTCTCTGTTTTCCACCCGGGACTTCCTTGTTAAATATATGGCCATTTTGGCTTCGCCGGATAAAAAATTAAGGAGCTGCCATTTTCTTTTCCGTTTTTTTGTAGGCAGCTCCCATGATAAAAACCTTCTCTGTAAAAAGACTAAAAACCAATGTTAAAAGAGCGAAGAAACTCAAAAGTCTCTTACACTCATTAAAAACATGGTAAATAGTCTCCCGGAGGTCACAGAAGGGGCCTGGCTCAGGACAGCGGGATTGATTACCGAAATAAAAGCGTTGGACGCGACAGCACCGTGTAAAATCCGCCACTGGAGGTCAGTGGTCCTTTTCTTCAGGGGAGGCTTGTATAGGACCCCCCACTGCGGGCCAGGGCCTCCATGCCCAAGTCTCTCTGACCACACAGTGGGAGGTCTGTTGCACAGTCCGGACCTGTTGATGCTCTTCACGAGGTTAAAATACAAAGTCTTCTTGTCTGCTTTGTTCAGTGTGCAGTTTTCTGGGTGGCTCGTTCTTAGCAGGGGCGGTGAGTCCCCTAGCCCCGGGCTGAGGAGATGTCTGGGAAGGGTCTGCAGGGTCCGCTCTGTTCTCTGCTGGCTGTAGTCGTTGAGGAGGCTCCTCTCCAACCCGGTCAGCCTCTGCCTCCACAGCTCCAGGAGCCTCCTCGCCACCCGGTCGGAATGCATCCCCAGCAGGGAGCCCAGGGCCGGGGGGTCGCTCAGCGTCGGCCCCACTGCATCCACCAACTGCTGCAGGGAAAGAGTCTTTGTTCGCAGCAGCGCCCGTTAGTCCAGCGGTGACGCTGCTGCTAATGTCCATTCTCGCTTTATAAATTAATGGTTCTCTCAACAACCAGAACAGAGAGTCAGACTGTGAGCACCTTTCGTGTTTAAAAAGGGCCCACGACTTAAAAACACCCTGATAAAAAGGAGGCAGCCCACTTAGTTTTAAAAAGCTGGGGTCTATTAAAAACAGAGCAGTATCCAGCCCCAGGTTGTCAGCACGTCTGAGGATGCAGCTGGCCACGTCTCGCCACACTAAAAACCCCGGACTCGTTAAAAACTTCTGAACAAACTGTAATCTAAAAGTGGCCGTCCGGCTGGCCAGGTGGACAAGGCCCTGTCCCCCCTCCTCTCTGGCTAAAAACAGCACCCCCTGTGGCACCCAGTGTAGACCCTCCCAAAAGAAATCCACCATCTTCTTTTGTATGTTGGCTAAGAAGCCAGAGGGAGGGTCTAACACGGTCAACCTGTGCCACAGTTGGGATGCAATAAGATTGTTTAAAACCAGTACTCTACCTTTAAAAGACATCTGGGGGAGCAGCCACTTCCACTTGGAAAGTTTTCCCTCTATTTTTTCTGTGACGCCCTCCCAGTTCTTCTGGACCATGCTCGGTTTCCAGGTATATTCCTAAATATTTAAAACCGTCCGTCTTCCATATGAGTTTTGTGGAAGAACCGAGGCCGCCACGCCACTCCCCACAGCGAGGGCTTCGCTTTTCTTCCAGTTCACCTCGCTGATGATGCCGTGCTAAAATCATGTACTATTTGATTTAAAAGGTTTACATCTTTTTGGCTTTTAATAAAAACAACGACGTCGTCGGCATACGCCGACAAAATCATTCTTCCATTAAAACCAGGTAAAACTAAACCATGCAGGCTAGAGCGTATTTTAATGAGGAGGGGCTCGAGGGAGAGTGCGTAGAGCATCCCGGACAGAGCACAGCCCTGCCGGACCCCTCTACTCACTCTAAAAGGAGCACACAGCCTGCCGTTTATCTTCAGCACACTCTCAACATTACTGTACAACACCTTGATCTCAGCTATGAAGCCAACGCTGAACCCAAACTTCCCCAGAACTTTCCAGAGGAAGCCGTGTTCAACGCGGTCAAAAGCCTTTTCCTGATCTAGAGAAATCAGACCAGTGTCCATACCCAACGAGCTGGAGACCTCCAAAACGTCCCGAATGAGGTGGACGTTGTCCACCATGGACCTGCCGGGCACACAGTAGGTCTGGTCCCGATGGAGGACCTGCTCCATAGCTCCCCTCAGCCTGGAGGCGAGGACCCTGGACAGAAGCTTGTAATCCACACACAGCAGAGACACAGGGCGCCAGTTACCGATGTCCTGCGGGTTTCCTTTTTTAGGCAGTAGCGTTTGCACTGCCCTCCGGCAGGACATCGGCATGGAACCAGAGGCCAGACTCTCGTTGAAGACATCTAGGATGTCCCTTCCGAGGACATCCCAGTATTTCTTGTAAAATTCAGCGGGGAGGCAGTCGATTCCGGGGGCGCGCCCTCCCTGCATTCCCTGCAGGGCAGCTTTCAGCTCTTGGGGGGTTATGGGTCTGTCGAGCTCCTCATTAGTCTCCTCGGAGACCTGAGGCAGCTCCCCACAGAGCCGCTCCGTCGACTCTTCCTCCTCCCTATACTCACTGGCATAAAGGGAGGAGTAAAACCCCACCGCTCGCTTCCGGATCTGGCTTGGCTCCACAACCGGCTGCCCTCGTCCGTCAGCAGTGAGAGGATCACTCGCCGCTGCCCACTCCTCTTCTCCAGGCCGAAGAAGAAGCTAGAGGGAGTGTCCATCTCCGCGATGGTCTGGAATCGGGACCTGACCAGTGCGCCTTGTACTTTAACTTCGAACAGGTCGGCGAGAGCCGCCTTTTTACTTTTGAGGACTTCAATATGTCCTCGATCTCCTGTGGACTCGCTTAAACTTTCTAGGTCCACTATCTCAGTCTCCAGGTCCTTCATAGATCTGGTGACGTCTCTAGTGACATTGAAAGTGTGCTGCTGACAAAGGAGCCTAATTTCTATCTTACCACGGTCCCACCACTGCCTAAGATTATTAAAATCACTCTTCCTCAGCCTAAAAACGCTCCAAAAATAAAACAACACCTCTCTAAAACTCCTATCGAAAGTTAAAACTGTATTAAAATGCCAATATGCGCTCCTAGGTAAAAAGTTCCTAATAAAAACATGACATAAAACCAAAGAGTGATCAGTAAAACCAGCCGGAACAATGCTGCACATTTTTAAAATATTAAAATGGTGCTTAAAAACATAAATACGGTCTAACCTGGCTGAGGAGATCCTTCCCTCCCTAACGTGGGACCATGTGTACTGTCGGCAGTCCGGATGCATCCTTCTCCACACGTCCACCAGACCATGAGAATGGACCAGCCTCCTCAGGACCTGCTGTGAAGCTGGATGTGGCTCTGTGTGGTTTCTGTCATTAAAATCATCCTCTGTGCAGTTAAAATCCCCCCCCAAGAATAAAAAATCCTCCGAGGCACAATCATTTAAAACATCATTAATTTTGGATAAAAACAGCTTCCTCTCTGTCCCAGTTGTTGGAGCATAGACATTTATAAAAACCACGTTAAAAAGGTCGAACCGTGCTTTCACAAAGAACAGCCTCCACTCCACGATGTGTTTGACCTCCAGTGACCGCGGGCTGAAGGCCCTGGAGAAGAGGAAGCCCACTCCTCCGCTGAGGTTGGTGTGGCTCAGAAGGACTTCCCCCCCCCCACTCCCTCCTCCAGTCCGCCTCGTTGGTGCTGTCGCTGTGCGTCTCTTGTAAGAAGAGAACATCGTTGGCCTTCATCTTGTTAAATTCATAAATTGATGTTCTCTTCTTACTGTCCCTCGCTCCATTTACGTTTAAAACTCCGACTCTGAATGTGTTCATTAAAAGAAAAGAGTTTAAAAAACAAATAAAACTTAAAATCAACAAATCAAATAAAACCCACATTGGAGCTCTCCACCTCCCCCTGCTGGATGCACTCCTTTACTTTGAGTAAAATCTTTTTAATCCTAAAAACCTCTTGCTTTTCAAACTTTTTCATATGATATCGGCACGACTGTACAAAAATCACGAGGTCAGGGAAGTGATCCCTGACCTCCACTTTTCTTTTGTTTTTTGTTTTGTGTAAAAACAGGCTGATTTCGTCGGCCGTATAAAGCTTTTGTTCTTGACTGTTTGTTAAAATCAGAGGAGAGTCGCTGTCCTCTGCCCCCTCCTCGTCACTACTGTCCTCCACCGGCCCCGCCCCTTGACTCCTCCTCCTCTCCTCCACCCTGCTGGCCTTGGCCTCGCTGCCGGCGCTCTGGCCGCTCTTCTTTCTTTTTGAGGCCTCTTTCTGCCCCCCTGCTTCCTCCTCGTCCATCTCTACCTGCTCCGCCCCCTCCTCCCCTGCACCGTCCTCCTCCACCTCTTCGACTCCACCCACCTGTCCTACCCCCTCTATGGGCTTCTCACCACCCCTGTCCTCGTCTTTTTTCCCCTTTCCCTCCCTTTTCTCACTTTCCTCATTATTCTCCACCCCATTCCCCACTTCCACCTCTAAGCCCGTGCCACCATCACCACCATCACCAATATTTTTTGCTTTTGTTTTTTAAATCTTTTTTTTTTTTCCCCTTCTATTTCTTGTTTTCCTTCCTCCTCCCCACTTCCCACCTCACCCACAGCCTCTACCCCACTGCTCTTGGCAGATCCACCCACATCCCCTCCATTTTTTTGGTCCGCTTTTTCTTTCTTTCCTTTCCTCTCGTCGCTCCCGACTCCACCCACAGCCTGCTTCTCACTGCCCTGTCCAGCCTCCCCACTCTCATCCCCACCCTCACCACCCTTGCCCGCATCACTCCCATCACTCCCATCACTCACTCCCTCATTCATACCCACCACATGTGTGTCGGGTGCAGCAGCAGTGACGCCGCTCGCCGCGCTCTCCGTTGGAATCGGCGGCGCCGCCGCCGCGAGCCCTGCAGCCGCGGCAGCCGCCTCACCTGCTGTTCCCCACGCTGGTGCAGCGCGGCGTGACGCGCCGGACGGACCCGCGCCGCCTGGACCAGCTGACGCCGGGTCGCCGCGCTTCGAGCAGACCCTCGCGGTGTGCCCCTCCTCCCCGCAATGAAAGCACTTCATCGCCGATGAAGACGCGTAGACGTTATAGTTGAAATCATCTACTCTGACGCTGAAGCGCAGGTTTAACTCCGCGCTCCGGTCGTTGAGTATCATATAAACCGATCTACGGTAACTCATGATATGCTTCATCGAGCTCTCCTTGAACCCCGATGAGATCACTCTGATCGGGGAGACCAGCTTTCCGTGCCGGGAGAGCTCTCTGCTGAGAAACTCGCCGGAGATGAGCGGAGGGACGTCTGAAACGAGGACTCTGGTGGACGGCTGATCCAGCGGAAACACCTGCACAAACAAATCTCCCACCGTGAGACCCTCCTCTACCACGCGGCTCACCTTCCCCACCTGATCCAGGAAGATCACGACCGAGCCGTTCATCTTGGCGGCGGACTTCACGCTGCCGAACCCGACTTTCTTCCCGACTGCCCGAGCCAATTCCTCCACGCTGCACGAGGAGTCACCGGCAATCTTCATACCGTGTCTCCTCGTGAGCAGCGGGGGGGGAACCGGGGCAAACATTCCGCCACGCCCCGAGCCCGGTGAGGCACCGGCAGCGGGAAGACACCCAGAGAAAAACCCAACTAATCACCAAACAAATTAAACTACTGTGAAACCCAACTAATAAACCACATAAACTAAATACAAACAACTATGAAAGAATAGAGAAGAGAGAAACACACAGACAACGCTCCGCAGCTCTCACACACACCCTGTCACTCTGACGCTCAGCGTGAACTGAGAGAGAGAGAGAGAGAGAGAGAGAGGGAGAGAGAGGGAGAGAGATAGAGGGAGAGAGGGAGATGTTTACGTCGACATTTATCCTTGAATTTTGAAGTATTTTCTTTCGGCTCTGTGAGGCTTTGTGTCGCTGTTCAACTGTAGAGGAGACAACCCTGTGTGTGTGTGTGTGTGTGTGTGAGGCGACAGATGGGCTGTAGTTTCATCGTTATGTGTACAGATGCTCATTCATGAGAACAGAGACGTTCACCTCGTATTCTAAACTCTGTATTTTAGTCTCAAATAACACAAAATATCGTCATATTTTTGTTTAATGTTTATATTTGTTGTTTTATGTTTGTATTGTTTTATCACTTCAAAGGAAGAAGACGTAAACAAGGAGCTGATCTGCTGAGTCACTAGAAACACGGTCTGACCAGGATGGATCCACTCAGCTCTGAGATCACAGGTAATGTCTGTTCTCCTCCAATCAAAGATCCTCAGGACGCTACGCGAGACGATGGATCACAGCAAACAAACTCGACACACACGGACACATCCAGGTCGGTTGGCTGAGATGAAGAAGAAAAGAAAAGAGCGATAAGCAGAAGAGGTGAAAGATGAAGATGAAGGTGACGAGGCTCCATCTGAAGTCACACCGATGGCGAGCGAGACCGGGCGTCGGTCCAGGACCGGAAGTGAGGACCCAGTAGGAAGGTTCTGGAGGCTGTCTCACACACACTAACAAACACAGGTGTAAAACAGGTGAGTTTCTCCTCCGCACAACAAGAATCACATCAACAATACAGGTGCTGTTGTTACCAGAGAACTCTCTCTCTCTCTGCGTGAGAGGACGTGATTGCGGAGCAGAGGAGCATTGTTGGTTTAAAGGTGTTTTTTTTTCCACGCTAAAGAGTGACTGGGTCTCCAGGTATGTTTGTTGTGAGTGTGTGTGGGTTCACCCGACTGTCTGTGTGAGTGTGTGAGTTCACGGAGGGTTTTGTTTGTGTGTCTGTGTGAGCGTTAGCGGCGTGCGGCTAGCGGGGAGCTAACCGGCGGGCTAACGGAGCTAGCATCATGGAGGACATGAGCTTCCTCACGCGGGCACACGGGATTCGAGTGGCGCCGAGTTTCCCGTGCTCGGAGGAGGAGGAGGAGGTGGGGCTGGCAGTGGGCGACGTGGTCGTGAGGTCCGCTGCCCGTCTGAACGGAGCGGTGGTTCTGTTCTTGCGTGCCGAAGGTGAACGAGGTGGTGGTGTCGGGTCATCAGAGGCATCATGTGCCGGTGGCGCCGCTGGCCACACCGTCGGTTCGGGTCACCGTGGCCAACGTGCCTCCTTTTATCAAAGAGGAGGTGATCTTGAAGGAGCTGGTGAAGCACGGGAAGGTGGTGTCCCGGCTGAAGAAGATCCCCTCAGGGTGGAGGTCCTCCCGGATGAGGCAGTGTGGTCCTGAACAACAGGGGAGAAGAGCTCCGCCTCCGGGTGTTCATCAGGGTGGAGAGCTCCGCCTCCGGGTGTTCATCAGGGTGGAGAGCTCCGCCTCCGGGTGTTCATCAGGGTGGAGAGCTCCGCCTCCAGGTGTTCATCAGGGTGGAGAGCTCCGCCTCCGGGTGTTCATCAGGGTGGAGCGCTCCGCCTCCGGGTGTTCATCAGGGTGGAGAGCTCCGCCTCCGGGTGTTCATCAGGGTGGAGAGCTCCGCCTCTGGGTGTTCATCAGGTGGAGAGCTCCGCCTCCAGGTGTTCATCAGGGTGGAGAGCTCCGCCTCGGTGTTCATCAGGGTGGAGAGCTCCGCCTCCGGTGTTCATCAGGGTGGAGAGCTCCGCCTCGGGTGTTCATCAGGGTGGAGAGCTCCGCCTCCGGTGTTCATCAGGTGGCGGGCACAACTACCCCATCTACATCTCCTCAGGGAACGGGAAGTGCTTCATCTGTGGGGAGAGGGGCACAGAGCCAGGGACTGCCACCGGTGGAGGGCTGCTGAGCAGAACGCCAGCAGGGCGGCTCCTCGGGGGCAGAACCAGGGGGGGGCGGAGGGCACGGGGGGTGCACAGCAGGGGAGGGAGGGGGAGCAACCAGGGACTGCAGGTACCCAGAGGGGGGAGGAGAGGGAGCAGGCAGGAACTGGGGGCTCCCAGCAGGATGAGGAGGGAGAGCAGGCAGAGATGGGGGGTGCCCAGCAGGTTGTGGAGGAGGAAGAGGAGGGGGGCACTGGTCCAGTCCAGCAAGGTGAGGAGGGAGAGGGGGAGACGGTCACAGGCCAGCAGGGTGAGGGTGAGGAGGTAGAAGAGGAGGAGAGGAGAGAGGAGGGAGGGGCTGGTGCTGACCAGGAGGGTGAGGAAGAGGAAGAAGAGGGTGGGGCTGGGGCTGAGGTGGCCCAACAAAGTGAAGAGGTAGAAAAGGGAGAGTCAGAGGAAGAGAGGGGGCCAGAGAGGTGGTGCTGTCGGACAGTGAGGTGGACATGGAGGGGGAGGAGCCTCAGAGTCCCCCGGCTAAAGAGGAAGAGGAGGGAGGAAGGAGAAAACCCACAGGCGAAGAAGGTGACGGCGGGCAGACGGTGGTCGAGGAGGAGAGGGGCGGAGCCAGAGTCCAGCTCGGAGGAGGACTCTACTCCTCTTCCTCACTACAGTGTGGAGGAGCTGAAAGACGAAGCAGGTGTGGCACTGTAGAGACAAATTCTTCCTCTCTGCCACCTTCCTCACGATGAAGACGAGAGAGGAGCCTTCACGCAGCAGGAGGTCAACAGGCTGAAGAAGATCCTGTGACCTCAGGAAGGTGCTGCTGGAGGAGGAGGAGGAGGAGGAGGAGA
>NC_079399.1:2691970-2736970 GCF_029220125.1 Pseudoliparis swirei
GTTCCCCAGTAGATGAAGGTTCTCCAGTTAGTGATGGTTCTCCAGTAGATGAAGGTTCTCCAGGAGGTGATGGTTCTCCAGTAGATGAAGGTTCCCCAGTAGATGATGGTTCTCCAGTAGATGAAGGTTCTCCAGGAGGTGATGGTTCTCCAGTAGATGAAGGTTCCCCAGTAGATGATGGTTCTCCAGGAGGTGATGGTTCTCCAGTAGATGAAGGTTCCCCAGTAGATGAAGGTTCTCCAGTTGGTGAAGGTTCTCCAGTAGATGAAGGTTCCCCAGTAGATGATGGTTCTCCAGTAGATGAAGGTTCTCCAGTTGGTGATGGTTCTCCAGTAGATGAAGGTTCTCCAGGAGGTGATGGTTCTCCAGTAGATGAAGGTTCCCCAGTAGATGATGGTTCTCCAGGAGGTGAGGGTTCTCCAGTAGATGATGGTTCTCCAGTAGATGAAGGTTCCCCAGTAGATGATGGTTCTCCAGGAGGTGAGGGTTCTCCAGTAGATGATGGTTCTCCAGTAGATGGTGGTTCTCCAGTAGATGAAGGTTCCCCAGTAGATGAAGGTTCCCCAGTAGATGAAGGTTCTCCAGTTGGTGATGGTTCTCCAGTAGATGAAGGTTCTCCAGGAGGTGATGGTTCCCCAGTAGATGATGGTTCTCCAGTAGATGAAGGTTCTCCAGTTGGTGAAGGTTCTCCAGTAGATGAAGGTTCCCCAGTAGATGATGGTTCTCCAGGAGGTGAGGATTCTCCAGTTGGTGAAGGTTCTCCAGTAGATGAAGGTTCCCCAGTAGATGATGGTTCTCCAGTAGATGAAGGTTCTCCAGTAGATGAAGGTTCCCCAGTAGATGATGGTTCTCCAGTAGACGAAGGTTCCCCAGTAGATGATGGTTCTCCAGTAGATGAAGGTTCCCCAGTAGATGATGGTTCTCCAGGAGGTGATGGTTCTCCAGTAGATGAAGGTTCCCCAGTAGATGATGGTTCTCCAGTAGATGAAGGTTCTCCAGTTGGTGAAGGTTCTCCAGTTGGTGAAGGTTCCCCAGTAGATGAAGGTTCTCCAGTTGGTGATGGTTCTCCAGTAGATGAAGGTTCTCCAGGAGGTGATGGTTCTCCAGTAGATGAAGGTTCCCCAGTAGATGATGGTTCTCCAGGAGGTGAGGGTTCCCCAGTAGATGATGGTTCTCCAGGAGGTGAGGGTTCCCCAGTAGATGAAGGTTCTCCAGTTGGTGATGGTTCTCCAGTAGATGAAGGTTCTCCAGTAGATGATGGTTCTCCAGTTGGTGAAGGTTCTCCAGTAGATGAAGGTTCCCCAGTAGATGATGGTTCTCCAGTAGATGAAGGTTCCCCAGTAGATGAAGGTTCTCCAGTTGGTGATGGTTCTCCAGTAGATGAAGGTTCTCCAGGAGGTGATGGTTCTCCAGTAGATGAAGGTTCCCCAGTAGATGATGGTTCTCCAGGAGGTGAGGGTTCTCCAGTAGATGATGGTTCTCCAGTAGATGAAGGTTCCCCAGTAGATGATGGTTCTCCAGGAGGTGAGGGTTCCCCAGTAGATGATGGTTCTCCAGTTGGTGATGGTTCTCCAGTAGATGATGGTTCTCCAGTAGATGAAGGTTCTCCAGTAGATGATGGTTCCCCAGTAGATGAAGGTTCTCCAGGAGGTGATGGTTCTCCAGTAGATGAAGGTTCCCCAGTAGATGATGGTTCTCCAGGAGGTGAGGATTCTCCAGTAGATGATGGTTCTCCAGTAGATGAAGGTTCCCCAGTAGATGATGGTTCTCCAGGAGGTGAGGGTTCTCCAGTAGATGATGGTTCTCCAGTAGATGAAGGTTCCCCAGTAGATGATGGTTCTCCGGTAGGTGATGGTTCTCCAGTAGAACCACAAAGTCTTTTAAAGAACCGTTTCAGAACCTTTCCTGTTCCGTGTGTGCTGTAATAACCGGTTCTCCTGAAGTCCATTAAAGTGACTTTGTGTTTTTACGTTGTTGTTTATAAAGTCGTCTCCTGTCCGGTGATCACATCCTGAACCCCGTGGCACGGAGTCTCGTCAGCCAATCAGTGGGCGGCTCATATAAAACATTCTTATTGTTTTTATTATTATTCCCTTCCCGGTTACAGCTCTGAAAACTCATTTCCTCTCCTCTCGTCCGCCTGAAAACCTCCGAGACGAGGAGAGGGAACAACAACGGCCGCGCACACGGCGGGGAACGGATAATATCACCCGGGAGAGAGGGAGCGAGGGAGGGAGGGAGAGAGAGAGGGAGAGGGAGGGAGGGAGGGAGAGAGAGAGAGGGAGGGGGAGGGAGCGAGGGAGGGAGGAAGAGAGAGGGAGCGAGGGAGGGGGAGGGAGGGAGAGAGAGGAGAGGGAGGGAGGAGGAAGGAGAGAGAGGGAGGGAGGAGGAGAGAGGAGAGGAGGGAGTGAGAGAGAGAGAGGAGGGAGAGGGAGGGAGAGAGAGGAGGGAGGGAGGAGAGAGGGTGGAGAGAGACAGGTAGGAGAGAGGGAGGAGAGAGAGTGGGAGGAGGAGGGAGAGGGAGGGAGGAGAGAGAGAGGGAGGGAGGAGAGAGAGGGAGGGAGGAGAGAGAGAGGGGGAGGGAGGAGAGAGGGAGGGAGGAGAGAGGGAGGAGGAGAGAGGGAGGGAGGAGAGAGGGAGAGGGAGGGAGGAGAGAGAGAGGGAGGAGAGAGGGAGGGAGAGAGAGAGAGAGGGAGGGAGAGGGAGGGAGAGAGAGAGAGGGGGAGAGAGAGAGAGAGGGAGGGTGGAGGGAGGGAGCGAGCGAGGTGGGAGGGAGAGGGAGAGAGAGAGAGAGGGAAGGAGGGAGGAGGGAGGAGGCACAGAGTCCTTCACAAACCAGCCAGTGTGTGTGTGCATATGCTTGTGTGTGTGTTTCCTTGAACAGGAAGTAGTGGTGCTGGTAGGTAAACAGGAAGTAGTGGTGCTGGTAGGTAAACAGGAAGTAGTGGTGCTGGAGGTAAACAGGAAGTAGTGGTGCTGGAGGTTCACGGTCACTAATCATGTGATTACTCTGTAATGAGACCGATAATGAGGTGAGAGACCTGTAAACAACAACAACAACAACAGCAGCATGTTTTGACGTAGCTGCATGATTCAGAAATTTTACCAAACCAAAAGAGTGAAGAGACAAATAGAGTGACGTCTTTTAACCCCGCGAGGCCCATTAGCTCCCCCCCCCCCCCAATGGCTCCTCCCCCCCATTAGCTCCTCCCCCCATTCGCTCCTCCCCCTTATCTGGTCAACGGCCCGTAGACACACAGAGGAGACGGCTCGCAAACAGGCTGCAACCGTTACGGAGGCGGGTCTACACCTGGACCTGGACCTGGACCTGAACCTAGACCTAGACCTAGACCTGGACCTGGACCTGGACCTAGACCTAGACCTGGACCTGAACCTGGACTTAATCGGCGAATCCAGATTCTCTCGTATCGGCTCAAAGTCCCACAGAACAAGTCTGCACAAGCTACTCCTCCTCCTCCTCCCTCCTCCTCCTCCTCCTCCTCCTCCTCCTCCTCAGCCGATGCAGCTGTTCCTACCCCCCCCCCCTCCTTCGACCCCCCTTTTCGACTCAAGTGTACTTTAATTGCATTTTTAATTTCCGTCTGGTCGACACACAACGGGAGCAACAGCAGATTGAATTATCCTCCTCCTCCTCCTCCTCACAGGGAGTGAAGGAGACAAACAGGCTTCTTCTTCTCCATTCGCCTCGATTCGTTGAATTATGCAGAATTACTCAAAAAAGTGTAATTATTGAGTTAATTAAAAACAGATTGTTTTAGAGGGGGGGGAGGGGCCTCTTGAAGCGACTTCAGCTCACCTGACAGGGGTCAGAGGTCACGCAGGGAGCATGTGACCCGATCAGCGAGAAGCTCTCAGATTTGCGGCTCACACACACACACACACACACACACACACACACACACACACACACACACACACACACACACACACACACACACACACACACACACACACACACACACACACACACACACACACACACACACAGGTGCAATTGGTTTTTCCATTAAGAACTAAATCTTGATTCCTCGGAAAATCCATTTCGGCCATTATTAGAGGAACTGAGAGGAGTCAGTTTATATATATATATATATATTTATATTTATATATATATATTGATCTGTTTTGTCTTGAACCATACATGTGTGTGTATCTATATACACACACATGTATGGTTCAATACAAATCAGATCAATACAGTTCATCCCGCCTCAGTTCACGTGCTGCGGCTCTTTTTTAGATAATATATAACGGATACATAATATATAATATATAAATACATAATATATAAATATATAAGATATCAATATAATATAAGAACACTTAAGTTATCATCACATTTAAATGAAACATCTTAGAAGCAATGTTTTACTTTTTGAGTCTGAATTACTTTCAGATTAAGAATTAATCCTGAAATGTAAAACAAGAAGACAATAAAGTCTCTCATGAGTTCATCTTCAATCAACTCTAAAGACTATAAGACTCTAAAGACGCTAAGACTCTAAAAACTCTAAGACTCTAAAGACGTTGAAAACTCTTAAGACTCTAAGACTCGAAATACTCTAAATAATCTTAAAACTCTAAAGACTCTAAAAACGATAAGACTAAAGACTCTAAAAACTCTAAGACTCTAAAAACTATAAGACTAAAGATTCTAAAAACTCTAAGACTAAGACTCTAAAAACTCTAAGACTCTAAAGACGTTGAAGACTCTTAAGACTCTAATACTCTAAATACTCTAAGACTCGAAATACTCTAAGACTCTGAATCTCAACTTGAGCTTTAATAAGACATGATGATGAGGAGCAGCCTGCAGCGAGACTGAAGGAGAGCTTGTAGTTTACCTGGCGTAGCGCTGTCTCTCCTCCTCCTCCTCCTCCTGCTCCTCCTGCTCCTCCGGGCTCCGGCAGCCTCCTCCGGCTCAGCGCCAGCAGGTATCCCAGCGCGCCCAGCCACACCAGCACCGCGGCGGCCACCGCGAGCCGCCGGCAGAGACGCGTCATGAGGCGGTCAGAGGAGCCGCGGCGCCCCGCTGTCAGAGCCGCATGCCACCGCGCGGGAGGACAACAACAACAACCGGAACACCTCCGGGAAGTAAACAAGTCTGCCCGGTGCCGCCGACGGAGAGACACTGAGGACCGAGCGCGCGCTCCCTCTCTCCCTCCCTCTCTCTATCTGTCTCTCTACCTCTCCCTCTCTCCCTCCCTCTCTCTATCTGTCTCTCTACCTCTCCCTCTCCCCCTCTCTCTCTCTCTCAACTCACAGGGAGGCTCGAGCGCTTCTCTGACACGCCTGACCGCCGCGTGCGCGTGCGCGTGTTGGACCGCGTGCTCGGCTCCTGGAGGGACTCCCGGACCCTCGTGGAGGTTTGAACGGGAGAGCGTAGAGCGCCACCTGGAGGCCACAATGGAGAAGGAGACAATAGAAGAGACGGGGGAGAGAGGAAGACAATAGAATAAAAGACAAGGGGGAGAGAGGAAGACAATAGAAGAGAGGAGGAGATAGAAAGATAATAGAATCGAGAAGAGAAGGAACAAGAATAGAATAGAATGCAAGAGAATAGAATATGATGAAAGAGAAGAATCAGAGGAAACGAAACGCATCTCTTACATGATTCAGGAAAGCAAACGAGAAAATCATTCAAATGTAATGTTAAATAACATTAAATACATTAAATGTTAAATAACATTAAATAAATTAAATGTTAAATAACATTAAATAAATTAAATGTTAAATAACATTTTAACACTTTTAAATGTTTAAATAAAGTTAAATGAATCACTAGAGACTCCAGTGGATCAATAAAATACACAAAGAATATATATATATACATATATATATAATACAAAAATAAAAATTATATACATATAAATATAATACAAAAATAATATATATATACATTACAAAACAATATATATATAATACAAATAGAAATAATATATATATAATACAAAACTAATACATATATAAATATAATACAAAAATAATATATATACAATACAAAAATATAAATTATATATATATATAATACAAAAATAAAAATAATACATATATATATAAAATACAAAAATAAGATATATTACAAAATAATATATATATGTATAATACAAACATAATATATATAATGCAAAAATAAAAAATATATATATAATACAAAGATTATATATATATAAAATACAAAAACAATATATATAGATTTTACAAAAATAAAAATAAAATATATATATTTAAAAAAATATATTCTTAACCCAGTATCAACTCATGAAGTATGGAGATGAAGAGAGGATGAAGAGGACAGAGAAGATGAAGAGAGAAAGATGATGAGGACAGAGAAGATGGAGAGGAAGATAAGATGAAGAAAGGAAGATGACAGATCCCGGTCTGACTGAGGAGAAACGGTCTCCGGACGCCCCCTAGCGGCCGCGCCGTGTGACGCACTGACCGGACCGTAGCTCCTCCTCTTCCTCCTCTTCTTTGATGTTTTACAGCAGAACTCCAGAAGTTAACTCAAATATTTAAGTTATGAACAATAATGCAACAGGAAGCCCCAACTGTACCGGAGCACTGCACCTCTTTTGTGAGGCGGTTTTGTGTCTCTTTGTAGTCACACTTTGCCTCTTTGTAGTCTTGTGTTTCTTTGTAGTCGTGCTTTCCATCTTTGTAGTCTTCTTGTATCCCTTTGTAGTCATAGTTTGCCTCTTTGTAGTCTTGTCTCTTTGTTGTCTTTGTATCTCTTTGTAGTCATACTTTGTCTTTGTAGTCATATGTTGCCTCTTTGTAGTCATTTGATGTCTTTGTAGTAATACTTAGTCTCTATGTAGTCTTTAAGTCTCTTCTAGGTTTAAAAGCTCATTAATTATTCGTGATGCCAAATTAAAACCCTTTGATCTCTTTTTGGTTCTAGATTTGAAAAAGAAATGTTTTTATTACAAGAAGTTAAAAGGATCTCATATTACAACGTAGCCACTTCAGATCATTTTAGACTTTTAAGCTAATAACAATAATAACTGATATTTTGTTCATTGTTTATTGTCAGAGGGTTTCAAACAACTGTAATCATGGGGGGGGGGGGCACACACACACATCCTCTAATCCAGTATATTTTACCTCAGCAGAAAATGGAAAATGGTTAAATAAATTTAAAAGAGAAATTAGGACAGAATTATGTTCTTGCTTTTTAAAACTTTATTTATACATGTAACTAAATATGCCACTCTATGCTAGGTGTAAGTAACTCAAACTGATATAAGGTTAAATATTGTTTTGCGTAACAAAAAAAAAGAAAGATATTCCATTTCATCAGCACACAAATAAAAATTAGGAACAAGTTTTTCCAACAATGTCAAAAAGAGGAAACGAGTGAGATGTCGGCGGAGGAGAGGAAACGCGACCGGGAGAGGATGAGCATAGTTAAGTTAAGTGGTGTCAGGTCAGGAGGTCAGGAGGCGTCGCCGACCCCCAAAGGTCATCAGAAACAAAATATTAAATTAAATCCCCCAAAATCGACCGCTTCATTTTTTTCTTCAAAATTGAAAATTGAAGATCATTTCTGTGAATTAATTTCAACGGCGACTCCGTACCTGAAGAGGAGAAACCACGAACGGCACGTAAACATCATATAATCCAGAAAGAAAGGAGGAAAAAAGGTAAGAATACACCTTGAGGAGAGGAAGGAGGTGTGTGTGTAGGTGTGTGTGAGTGCGTGTGTGTAGGTGAGTGTGTGTGTAGGTGTGTGTGTGCAGGTGTGTAGGTGAGTGTGTAGGTGTGTGAGTGTAGGTGAGTGTGTGTAGGTGTGTGTAGATGAGTGTGTGTAGGTGTGTGTAGGTGAGTGAGTGTGTGTAGGTGAGTGTGTGTGTAGGTGTGAGTGCGTGTGTGTAGGTGAGTGTGTGTGTAGGTGAGTGTGTGAGTGTGTGTGTGTAGGTGAGTGAGTGTGTGTGTGTAGGTGAGTGTGTGTGAGTGTGTGTAGGTGTGAGTGTGTGTAGGTGAGTGTGTGTAGGTGTGAGTGTGTGTGTGTGTGTGTGTAGGTGAGTGTGTGTAGGTGTGTGTGTGTGTGTGTGCGTACCACAGAGTCCAGGTCGAGTCGTGGCGCAAACAAAAGCCAAAAATAATAATTCTTAAAACAAATCCAGGTTTAAATTCTGCAGCCAATAGCAGAACAGTTTGAATCCTTGATGTCATGAGGGGGCGGGGCCTATGGAGCGGGTGGGGGGGGGTCTGACATCCATGTTTCAACACACCTGAATAAGATTTTTTCTTTGAACAAAAAAACACACACACTTGTGCTGCATGAACATGACATCACGGATGAAACTGACAAACTAAACGCGCCCTCTCTCCTTTAGGGAACTAGGAGACGACGACAGGAAAAAGGAAATTAGAACATTTCAAGAATTATTTTTTCCCCCCGGATCTGATAAATTAACTTAAATCCCCACGAAATACTAAATAACAAATAAATTAAAGGACAATTTAAAGGGGCAGTACGTCATTTACCATCCTGACTGAGGAATGCTGTTCTTTAGAAGGACTCGTTGTTGTTGTTGTTTGGGGGGGGGGGGGGCTGGCTCTCATTGTGGTTTTAGTCAACATGTGAGCAGAGGCAGGGATCGGCTGTATTGTCCTGATCGCCATGACGACCTCACGAGGGTTCAAGAAAAAATCTGCCTCACACACACACTGGAAGAAATCCTTAAATACAAGAGGAGGAGGAGGAGGAGGAGGTTTGATACTCCAACCCCGTCATGACGACCTGAGGAGTGTGTGTGTGTGTGTGTGTGTGTGTGTGTCCTCCAGAGCGCACACTCCAACATAGGAAGTGGAGTATCAGATCCAGAATTGTCCGGGGTCGGGGGGTCAGATGCAGGAGGTGACAACAGTGGGTCCTCCTCCTCCTCCTCCTCCTCTTCCTCCCCACATCAGTCATTCCTCCTCGCTCTCCCTCCTCCTCCTCCTCCTCTGCAGCTGGAGGCCCCGCCCCCATCAGGAGCACTCCTCCCCGATGCGCTGGCAGGCGCGGCCCACCTTGCGGTCCAGCTTCACCATCTTGAGCACCGCCTCCTCGCGGCCGCGGCCCAGGTGGTCGAACAGGCAGGCGTGCTGCTCGGGGAGCCGGTGCAGCATGCAGAACACGTAGCCTGGCAGGCGGCGAGCGGGGGGGAGGAAACACACGTTACAGGAGGGGGCGCCCCGGTGACCTCCGGGCAGCGGCGCAGGAGGCGGGACTCACCACAGCGACAGAAGCCCAGTTCCTGCTGCACCAGCTCCAGCTTGGTTTGGCAGCGGTAGCAGCGCCGCCGGTTCTTCTGCGTCGGGGTCCCGCGCGCCTCCTCGCTGCCCCCCCCCACCTCCTCCTCCTTCACCTCCTCGTCCGCCCGCGGTCGTTTCTCCGGCGTCGCCTCGCACTCGGCGCCCGGCGCTGAAAATAAAAACATAAAGACGTGAGTTAAAGGAGGAGGGGCTAAACCACACACACATGTATATATATACTCATATAATTAGATATATACATATAATTATATGTGTGTATATATATATACATACTCATATAATTAGATATATACATATAATTATATGTATATATATACACACATATAATTAGATATATCCATATAATTATATGTATATATATACACACATATAATTAGATATATCCATATAATTATATGTATATATCTAATTATATGAATATATATACACATATATATTCATATACATATAATGTTATGTATATATAATTATATGTGTATATATACACATATATTCATATAATTAGATATATACATATAATTATATGTATATATCTAATTATATGAATATATATACACATATATATTCATATACATATAATTATATGTATATATAATTATGTGTATATATATACACATACATATTCATATAATTAGATATATAAATATAATTATATGTGTACATATATATATACACACATATATTCATATAATTAGATATATACATATAATTATATGTATATATAATTATATGTGTATATATATATATTTTCACACCCATAATTATATATATATATATATGTCTGGGGGGCGTACCTGATTCTCGAGGGCGTTTTGTGGGGGTGCAGCTTGAGCCTCGAGCCGTTCCTGAGGAAGGAAACAGACGTGAGGAAGTTTCCTTTCCTTAAGGAGTCCTCATGAGATGCGAGTGAAGGTCTCAGTCACGTTTCATATCTCTGGAGGAACTCCAGAAGAGAAGTCTCCGTCTTACCGTCCCCGGTGAACGTTGGCGAGGGCTCTTCGGCCGGCGGCTGCTCGGAGCCGGAGGGCGACGACAAAGGGGAGGGGCTACTGCTGGTGGTCGTCTCGCTGCTGAAGACGGACGATTGGCTGCCGCCGCTGCTCTGGAGGGGCTCGGGGGGGCAGTCCTCCCCCGGCTGCTTCTTCTGGATGTCTGAGGAGGAGGAGGCGGAGTCAACATGGGAGAATACGACCAGGAAGACTCACGTATTACATCATAACGCTGGACTGTGTCATCTGAGCTGAAGCGCTGCCCCTAGTGGACAGTTAGAGGAACTACCGCATGTGGGAACATCTGACCTCTAGCTGACCTCCCACCGCTCAGAGAAATGCATCTCAGTGTCAGGTGATGAAGAGAGGAACTTGATATCAGGTAAATCCCCCAACGCCTCCACACTGGGCCTTTAAAACATGAAGACGAGAAACCCCAAATAGAGCCGACAAGATCAAAGGGAAGTTGTTTCCCAGCATCCTCTCTGCCGCTGTAAAACCACCAACCGGTGAACTGTTCTCAACTGCCAACTGCTATGGATCCTTCAAAATAAAAGCCCTGAAATGAACACGTTACGGAAACGCTTTTCATGGAGAGGAAGCTAAATGAAGAACCTTCTTGAACTCTTCTCTTTCCTCGGGAGAGTTTCGTTAAAAAATAATAAAAAATACAAAAGAGCAGACGCGGTCCGACCGCGGGCCTCAAATGAGGCGTGAAGCACCCCGATCGGAGTGCTTCTCAGCCACGTGAGGAAGAGGAGGAAGAGGCTTACCGGTGAAGCACTTGGAGCAGAGGTTCATGGTGTCGCTGGACCTGCAGAGGAGAGAGAGCGACGCTCCGTCAGTCGTGTTCCGTGACCTCGGGGAACGCCGGGTGACCCCGACCGCGCCGCACGCCGTCTGGCGTTCCTTTTGCAGGAGGAACAAGCACCCGGCGGACTTGAGCTGCGTTCTCACACGAGTCGGACGTCAACAACAACAACAACAACGCGCCTCAGGCGTTTCCCCTCGGTGTTACGGGGAGCCGCCCGCCACGAGCCCGCCCCCTCAGAGGACGTCCAATAGCAGCAGAGGATTGTTGTTTTTACTTTTTGGGATTCTTTGGTTGGTGCCGTGGTCGAGGACACGCAGACTGATAAGGTCACGTGTCATGTGACCTTCCAAAGGTCAACGCGCGGCGGCATCGACCAGGACCCCGGCCTCCCAGGTCTTCAAGTGAAAACTGTAGATTTAAACTCGCGTTAGGATTCCATTAAGATAATAAAACAACAAAGCATTTGCAAAATCGTGTCTTTTTTTTTTATCGTTGGAGGTTTTAATTATTCGGCAATCGCTCCAAAAAAAATCTAAGTAAATATTTTTTAAATAAAAAATAAGGATTTATTTCCTGGTAACGTGGGATGCGTCTCGAGAACAAAAACAAGAATAAAAAGTTAAAAACACGGAGAATCTTTGATCCACGAGGACCGAAACCAAGCGGAACATTTAGAGGCGCTGAAAACACGACGTGGACCTCCGATAGCAGCAGTGTGTGTGTGTGTGTGTGTGTGTGCGTGTGTGTGTGTGTGTGTGCGTGTGCGTGTAACTCAAACACAGTACGCAGGCCGTTATCCTTGAATGGAGTCGAGTCGAGGATAAAAGTCTTTCCCATATTCCAGATAACAGAATCAGGAGAACACCGGAGCGTCACAGAACCACAACCACAGAACCACAGAACCAGAACTACGGGCCAATAATTAGATTTTCTTTCTCCTGCAAACCTCCCGAAACTAGATTCTCAAAACTGGTTTCAGGAGTGTTGTCGGGTCGTCTTCATCGGAGGAGGAAGAGGCTCAAACAAACCGCCGGTCGCCTCCGTCTGGCCTCCACGAGATACATTTAGATTTTATTTATCTTTGTGCAAACTTTGTCACATAAGTACATGAGCGAATGCAAAAAAATAAAAATACTCAGATCCCACCATGAAGAACAGACCTACTTAAACTAACACACACACATATAGACTCGCACACACACACACACACAGTAATCCTTTACAAAATGCAGAGCGTCTCCCTGAGAGGCCTCGAGCTCCGGGGCCACACACCATTTGTGTCACCTGACATTGACAGGTGGGCTACTGGTTCCAGTTTTTGCTTACTGGGCACCACAAAATGAAGGCAATGGTGGTGGTGTGTGTGGGGGGGGGGGGGGAACAAATGACAAGTCATATGACAACATTGTGTAAAGATAATAACAGGGGGGGGGGGCATTGTCTTCCTGGTTGTATTTGACTACTAATCCGAACATGAGTGTCCACAGGTGTAGCGCGTCTCTGGTGGCAGTGATCACACAGATATAATCTGATTGTTTTGTTTTTTAAAGTCGGTTTGATGAATTAAACGTTTCCTGTCCGCCGTCCCTCCTCCGGTACACCGGGGATCACATCCGGTCCGCCGCACACATCCACCGCGGAGACCGGGCCGATCAGGACAGGAAAGAAAAGGGTGTGAAATAAAACTCAACTGGTTCCCACGCGCCGGGTCAACCAGTCACGTGACGTGCGGAGCGGAAACGTCGCGACGTGAACACGGAGGGTTTAAATAACGTTTAAAAGGGGAACCTGCTGGCGATAAATCACAGATACGTCACCTCCTGCTGGACACACCGCCTCTAACACACGATGTAGCCCGGGTTAAACACGGTAACCCGGGTCCGGCACGACGAGAGGGGTTATTAAAATGGTGGAAATGGAGCTTGTTTTTGTATTTTGTAAGCTACGGGTTTATTTATTCGCCGATTCCCCCCCAACCCCCACCCCCCGTCCTCCACCTCAACAGAACAACAACAATGGGTTTGGACTACTTCATCCGGACTTGCCTTGTTTTTCAGTTGAGAAATAAAAAGAGGGGTTTATCGTAAGTTTATATTAGCTTCTTTTTTTTAACTCTTACCCCCAAAATCCACAGGGGCAGCGGGGAGGTAATCTCTGGGCTTTGCTTCGTTCACTGGTGTCTCCCATGACTTCCGAAGGAGAGAAGACGAAGAAGAAAAGCTCCGTGTGTCGGAAACTCGAGGCCGGGGATGAGTCCGCGGCCTAGTCGTTCAGTGAGGAGGAGGCGGAGGCTGAAAGGGAAGCGAAGAAGAAGAAAAAATCCCCAACTGTCAAGTTAAACAAAAAAAACAAAAATTAAGTCCTTTCCTTTTCTTCTTTTAAAGGCCACAAGTCGGTGGAAAAGAAAAAGGTGGCGAACTCGGCCCCACTCGGCCGCAACACAACCATCCGTTAAGTCAAACAAACGGCTCCGTTTGAACCGGAGTCATTGAACGGCTCTCGAAGCGATCAGCTGGACGATCGGACATTAGGACCGTCGAACAAAAAAAGAAGACGAGGGGTGGCGGTGTCGCGACAGCGGGGAAAAGATGAGGAAAAAACCCGCCGGTCTTCTACCGATGTGGATAAAATACAATTACGTCGGTCTCGGTTGAGCGTGAGGGTGCGAGAAAATAAAAAAGAAGTACATTAGGAGAGGCCTTCCCCTCTTTCCGGTTAGTGGCCACCCCTATTTACACGTCGCTTGTGCGAAGTGCGCCGAGCCGGAAACGCGTCCATCAAAAAAACAAAAAAAACACACAAATGTCAATATTTCTCAACAAAAATGAAGGCAACAAAAAAAATGACACGTGAAAAGAAACATTACGCGACTAAAATACAATATTAATGTGAAAGTATACGCCCCGTGTTCACTTTAAATGAGTAAAGGCAGACGGGAGTGCGCGTGAGTTTACGTTAGCTCGCTTTCATCGTTGGAATCCCGTTTTTTTTCTTCCTGATTTACACGTGAAGACACAACTCCCCTTCACATATTTTAAATTAAAATGGGATTCCATCAGACTATTGTCAGTATGAGATATTTAATGCATATTAGTTTGTGCTTGGTGAAAGGAAACCGCTTTTAGAGGCTTGTTTGTTCATGAAATACTGATTTCTAGAATGTTCTAAATCAATGCCAGTGACCTGCAGGTCAACAAAAAGCATAAACACCCCCCCCCCTTCCCCTTCCTCTATGCATAATGTATTCATTAATAAGTTTGTGGTTATTCTAGTTTGATTAAACCACCATAAACATACTCATCCAGCTGAGAGCTCGGCCATGACGTCATACCACCTTATAAAGCTGATGTGTTGTCTATTTAATCACAAGCAGAAACAGGTGATTGGCATTCAGACGTGTTTTGAGGTGACATAATGAACATAAGTCGGAAATTCACTCTCCGTAAAGCTCAGATTTGTTCTCCACCAACCTCCAGAGGAACAGTGGCTTATTGCTGCTGGAAAAAGTAGAATATGATGCTTTTATTGGAGTTGTTCTACTTAGAAATCCCAAAGCAATAAACTGAAAGTTCCAAAAAGCCGTTTGTCTCTGGATAAGTTGATGTAAACATGTTAAAGTAGGAATATGTGCCATATACGCTTTTTAAAATATCCATATTGTGCTTTGAGTTGAAGATGCGGTATTACCAAACAAATACGCGATTCATCCAATTACCTCAAACGCCTCATCCTGAGCCACAAAAAGGAGCACAAGAAGTGTTCGTGTGTCTGTGTCCATGTGACGCTTCACCAGCTAAAACCTCAGTGGAGACAAATAAACATTTAAGAAACAGAAGCGGGACAACAACAAAAAACACAATTCGAACTTCAAAACTAGGCGGTTTTTTTTTCTTTAAATGTTTCATGACAGTAAAACAGCTTCTTGGGCAGCATTTACACATCAACATCTAAAGAGCTGCCGGGGTCATCAGTGCCTGGAGGACCATGAACGCATCGTCTGTAACAGAGGCTCTCGGAACCAGAACCGGGCCAGCGTGACCCCCCCCCATACCATCAATGTCAGTTTCCATATTCACATTTTTGACAGGCATGTTTTGAACAAGAGGCAGTGGAATTATTTGATATATATATATAATGTAAAACTATTCACATACTAAAAGGTCTGATGGGTCGGAGCGTGTCCTGAACAAAGCCCTGGTTCACTCATCTGGTTCTCACGGAAGACTTTATCCAACGAGGCACCCGTGGGTGCTCTTCTAAAAATGTGCAGATGGAGATGACTCGAGGCGGCTCATAGGAACAACAGTGGTCACCGCGGGGGTCTTCAGCTTATTCAACAGCAGACAAACATTGTTGTTGTTGTGTTTTTCAAAGTGCAACATCGGGACACAAAGGAAAGGAAACGAGGAGCCGCAACGCCGACGGAGCCATTTAAAAACGACATAAAAACACACAAAATATAACTAAACTGAATGGATCCAGGAGCAAAAGGAAGAGTTTAAATTAATTAAAGTCACATGATGCGGCGCCGCCACCTTTACATCCCGTACGCGAGTAAAATAAAGTGCCGACGGCAGCTGCTCCGTTCCCACCTCCTTCCTCTCAGCCGTACATGATTTGGTCCGAGCCCCCAAAAAATAAATTCTCCCGACCGAATCGACCCCCCTGAAAAAAAATATAATTTGTGCTAAACTCTCCCAAGTGCTTGAAATGCTAAGACAGCACTTAAACGCCTTAGGATTAGTTCCCGGGTTGTTTTGTTTTTACTTTATCAAAAAGTTTTTTTGCGATGACTTCATATGCAAATGCGTAACTGGGACTAAGTGCAAGTTGCATTCAGGCGCCGCAGGACGCAATCGAGAGCTCCGCAGGTTTTGGCAAAGAATTGGAATTTTTCCCGAACTTTTTTTTTTCCTTGGAAAATAATGCTGCCGACTGCGACCCGTGTACGAAAAGTGAAGACGCTCCCTTAAAAAAAATAGGATTAAAATCCATCTCTCTCTTTTGGAAATATGAACTGGTAAAATTCAAATAGCAACCCCCCTCACACACACACACACACACACACACTCTCACACACACACACTGGTGTTACTGCACGTCGCAGTGTGTCTTTGGAGAAGTAAATATTCCACTTTGAATTAAACAAAACTCGAGTCTCAGTAGCTTGAAAAAAAAAGAAGAAAAAAAGTACCTTCACATAAACGGCGAGAGCCGGCGGCTGAAACGCCAAACCCTCGTCCATCAGGACACACCGTCTGTACGGCTGCACTGCGGACAGACACGACCACGAGGGGGGTGAGAAAGGGGGCGTGGCTATGACGGTGAGACTGGTTGACGAATAGGCTGTGTGCAAAAAAAACTGGCATTGTGGGAGGCGTCCTCACTGGAGGGACTGCGAGGACGACGAGGAGGCGGGGGGGGAGGGCTGGGGGGGCAGCAGGCTGTGGGTGCGCGACGGCCGCTGGGGGCGCGGCTGCGGGGACGAGGACCCCGAGCCGGGGGGGTCCGGGCCCGGGCTGCCCTCGCTCACCCCCGTGTCCAGCTGGGCCGGACACTCGAAGTGAACGCAGTGGAACACCTGGAGGAGGAGAGAGAGGGAGAGAGAGAGAGAGTGAGGCACGGTCGGAAGAGGCGGGGCCGGCGTTGGAGTGGGGCGGCGTCACCTCGTTGGCCGTGTTGTGCGTCCCCACGATGCGGATGAAGGAGGCCGGCTGCTTGTCGAACTTCAAGGTCTGCCACGACCTGAGAGAGAAACACGCGTCACAAACAGAGACGTCGGTACGATTCCGGGGTTCCTACAGCCGACCAATTCAGATTTGTTTTCTTAAAGAAATGAGCTCAAAACAACCAGAAACAACAAAGTCAGATTTTCACGACACGACAAAAAAAAAAAAAACTAGTGAAAACATTCCATCCCTGAATCTAGAGAGAACTAAACATCTCCAACATCTTCGTTCGGGGGCGTCAACGTTCTGCTTTTAATGAATAGAGTTGCCGTGGAGATTTTGGGCCATCTTGCCTCCATAAACTCAGACGCTCGTGACATCATGATGTCGTGACATCATGACGTCATGACATCATGCCTCATTTGCATATCGAACTCACCGACACGCCTGCCGGGTGCGGTCCACCACCTTGGTCCACTGCTGCTGGTTGGAGGAGACCTCCACGTAGTAGCTGTAGGAGCGCTCGTCACAGTCCCACAGCAGCAGCCTGGGGGGGGGGGGATACGACTCCCCAGGTTCCATGAGTTCATTCGTCTTGTTTGAGCCAAAATTATGTTTGTAAGACTTAAATATTTAACATTCTTGTAGCTTAACTGATAAGGAAAGAAAGAAAGGCTTAAAACTACTACCTTTACCAATACTACCTTTACTACTACTACTACCACCTTAACCAATACTACCTTTACTACTACTACTACCACCTTTACTACTACTACTACCTTTACTACTACCTTTACCACTACTACTACCTCTACCACCTTTACTACTACTACCTTTACTAATACTACCTTTACAACTACTACGACCACCACCTTTACTACCTTTACTAATACTACCTTTACTACTAATACTACCTTTACTAATACTACAACCTTTACAAATACTACCTCTCCTACCTTTACTCTACCACTAGGTCAAACAGCAGCCATCAACCCAAAGCACCCCCATTGTGACGTCATAAAGTCTCATAGATGTAATAATTAGCTCAGGAGCAACTGAAGGAGGCTCCAGCCCCCTGGTGGCGGGGAACATAATTACACCTGAAGACGACAAGTCCCCATGTCGAACCGCAGCGAGGGAAAAGAAGTCCTCCAGAGTTCAGAGCAGCTCTGGAGGAAGCCGGCTCTACCTCAAGGAGCCGATGGCGTAGGGCTGAGCCAGCTGGATGACGATGGCGCCGGAGCCCAGCTGGTGGCAGGTGTAGCCCGAGTCCCAGTCGTAGTTGCGCGTGTCGCCGTTGAGCAAGGCGTTCCGGCTGCGGCTCACGCCCTCGATGACGCTGGCACTCAGCGCGATCGTGGCCACGTTCTCCGCGGGCACTGGGGGGGGGGGGGGGGGTACACAGGCGGGCGCCGTTAGCCACCGCTTCAACCCCCAAACACCTTCTCACACACACACACGCTCCAGAGACTTACCCAGAAGGCCGTTCTCCAGGGTGAACGAGCGGTGGGTGAACATGCACTCGAAGGCCACCAGGTGGAACACCTTGTTGACCGTGTTGTGCGTTCCCACGATGCGAACGTACCTGAGACACAGAGGGGGGGATATGTTTGTTTGGATCTCTCCAGCCGGGCGTGGAGGCGGAGCTACTTTGAGTGCATGCGTTTCTTAATCATGAGGGAGGGGGGGGGGGTCTACAGCTCACCTGCAGACTCGTGGGGGGAAGTACAGATCCTGCCAGGAGCGGCACAGGTACTTCGAGTGGTCCGCCACGCGCACCCAGTCCAGCTCATCCATGGACACCTCGATGTAGTACGAGTACGACCTGAACCCAGGCAGCATCATGAGATACGGTTTTTTATTTATACACGTTTTTATAGCCAAACAAGTTCCGTTTTTCTTCTTTTTTTTCTTTTTTAAATGTGCCCAAATAAACAAAAAACTTCACAAGATCAGATTTTCACGACAAGGTTGTCGTGGACAAAAAGAAAACTCGTTAAAACTTTCTATCCCCCATATCTTTAGAAATTTAGAGAAACAAAAACCGCAACGGTTTGTTTATCAAATATATTTCATATATATATATTAGGGCTGTCAATCGATTAAAAAAACAAAAACTAATTAATCGCATTTTTTCATTCATTAATCGCGATTAAAAGCGTTTTTCTTTTTCTTTTTCAAGACCAAACTTCACACAGAGCTGTGTTTTCAAAGAGGCTCCTACCTATAAAGTGCCAGCGAGGTATTTAATATTGTGGATGATAAATTGTTTCTTCAGTGAAACATCAGATTAGTAAAAAAAAAAATATATATTGAGACCCCATTGGTCCTGTCATCTTTACCACTGAACAGTAGAACCAGTGGCCTTGGTAACTGACTGACATTCACATATGTCCTGTTCACCCTCTGGAGGCTGGGGGCATTTTATACATGTTACAAAAAAATGTAAATTCACCTTTTAAAGGCGTTTGCATGTGACACATACCCACGTGTTCTACATCAAACATTCCAGAACAATCTCAGCTCTATTCAATGAGGCTCAGTTGTCCTGGTGCCGTGTTCTCTGCTCTCTGACTGACAGGCTGCTATAGAGCCTTACCTGTGAGGTGGGAGGTCCTTTGTGATTTACTGAGTGTTCATTGGTTGTTTTTTTCACTAAATATTGACAGACAAACGGATTGACCAATCACGGTGAAGGTTTCGTGAGACGAGTTCTTTCCGCGCCGCCCGACACGTCGTATATTTATTTTATAGATGTATAAAAAATATACAAAATATATTTTAGAAATAAATATACAATATATATATATATATAATATTTTATATAAAATATGTATATTACATATATTTATTTTTATATATATAATATATATTGTATAATAAAAAATATATATACATGTATATATATATAAAGTATATTTTATAGACATATAAAAAAAATATATATATATACACATACTATGATTTCAAAGGCACTGGATTGTTAACATACGTGCATTATTAACATGGCATCAATGTGTCATCGTGGAACATCACCGTTGTCTTCGATACTTTTGTAAACCGTCTGCAGATAAAATCCAGTTTTGTGTCTTGGTAGTTTTTCCTGGAGCAGAGTGAGACGTCTTACCGACTGTCTCTGTCCCACAGCAGCAGGCGCGCGTGGTTGATGATGGACGCCTGGCCCAGCTTCACCTGGATGCCGGCCCGGCCGTCGTCCTCGATGGGGTGCCTGGAGAAGCCGTGGTCCAGGTCGTAGTTCTGCGTGTCCCCGTCCAGCAGCGCCGACTTCAGCTCCCCTTTCATCACCTGGGCGCCGTGCTTCATGGTGGCGATGTTCTCCTCCGGGACTGAGGAGAAGCCGACGCATTAGAACCACACGCACTCCAATGCTTTAGGGAGGAGGAGGAGGAGGAGGAGGAGCACCGACTCAGCATGCCGCGGTAGTTGAGGTCCATGTTGCGGCTCTCCGAGCGCGTCTTGATGGCGTCCAGCAGGTGGTCGGGGCTCAGCAGCAGCGACGGCCGCACCACGTTCAGCATCTCCGTCAGCGTCATGAGGGGCAGCCGCACCGCCGCCATCACCTCCTGCGTGGCGCCGCCGTCCTCGCGCTGCCGGCACCAGCGGCTCAGAGCCTGGAAGATCTCCTTCTCGCTGGCGGCGAACGAGTCGCGCCGCGCCAAGGTCAGCAGGGCAGTCTGACGGACACACACACACACACAGGTTGACCAATGGGGTTCACACACACACACACACACACACACACACAGGTTGACCAATGAGGTTCACACACACACACACACACAGGTTGACCAATGAGGTTCACACACACACACACACACACACATTGACCAATGGGGTTCGTTCACACACACACACACACACACACACACGTTGACCAATGGGGTTCAAACACACACACACGTTGACCAATGGGGTTCAAACACACGTTGACCAATGGGGTTCACACACACACACACGTTGACCAATGGGGTTCACACACACACACACACACACATTGACCAATGGGGTTCACATACATACACACACACACATCACACACGTTGACCAATGGGGTTCACATACATACACACACACACACACACACACATTGACCAATGGGGTTCACACACACACAGGTTGACCAATGAGGTTCACACACACATTGACCAATGGGGTTCACACACACACAAACACATTGACCAATGGGGTTCACATACATACACACACACACATACGTTGACCAATGGGGTTCACACACACACACAAACACATTGACCAATGGGGTTCACATACACACACACACACACACACACACACAGGTTGACCAATGAGGTTCACACACACACGTTGACCAATGAGGTTCACACACACATTGACCAATGAGGTTCACACACACACACACACACACACACACACACACACAGGTTGACCAATGAGGTTCACACACACACACACACACACACACACAGGTTGACCAATGGGGTTCACACACACAGGTCCCTTGCATCGCGGGTCGACGTGACGCCTCCTCTGGACGGCGACCTCTCACCTTGGAGAGCGCGAGGAAGCCGTCAGAACTCAGCACCTCGGGTCCGTGCCGGTCCATGTAGGCACAGCAGGCGGCGCCGAGCGCGCCCAGAGAGTACAGGCTGGCCACGTCGAACACCAGGCAGACGTTGCCGGTGTGCAGGACGGTGCGCAGGAACTCCGAGGTGGAGTCCTCCAGCGGCTGCAGCCCGTAGCGGTGGGCCAGGCCCAGGAAGTCCAGCAGCACCTCCTCGCGGGCGCAGCTGAGGCTGGCCCGGCCCGTGTACAGGTAGTTGAGCAGCATCGAGAAGGCCTCGGCGCGCGTCTCCTCCAAACGCACCTCCGCCTGGGGCTGGGACTCTTTCATCCCACCGTACAGCAGGGCCCTGAAGGGGTCACAGGAGGTAGGAAGTGTTCATGTGCATTTTCACAATAAAAACGATCTTATTGTGACAATCACAACGAATAAAATAAACACACCGGCAAAGCATCACGGTTTAAGAGCTCCTTATGCACATAGCCAGTTATTTATATATACACAAACACACAAATAAAGGAATATCAAATCAAACTATATATATATAGTTTGAAATCCCTTTATTTATTTATATATATATAACTATGTATAATACACACACACATATATATATATATACATATATAACTATGTATAATTATATATATATATGTATATATGTGTGTGTATTATACATAGTTATATATATATATATTGTTGTATAAAATACTAAGTTAGTATTGTATTTAGTGAGTAACTGTGGAAGAACATAAAAACAAAACGCTATGATTGCATCATCATCTTCATGTGTGACGTCATCATAACATCACCACAACAGTGAATCACGTGACCGCTCCAGCAACGACTCCTCACGCCGATGACGCGCAGGAGGAGCCGCAGGTGGACCTACCTGAAGTAGTGGCAGCGCGCGGCCAGGATGACGCGGTGCGCGGGGAACCGCTTCCCCTCCACCACGAAGGTGACGTCACTGTACTCCTCGCCGAGCACGAGCGCGCCCAGCTGCTCCGACAGCAGGTGCACGTGGTCGATCTCCGACACCGAGGCCAGGGGCCGCAGAGGGTGGCTGTTACTCATGGTCCACGGCGGCTGGAGTCACATCTGACACCGAGGAGGCGGAAACGTCAACACCAGGGGATCCGTAAAAAACAACAACCGCAGACGTGAAAACACACGTTAGATAGTGAGAACAAAACCCGTATTTCACCGTGTATTTGAGCGAAACCAGGAGTTTAACGCCCAGATGTTGTTTACAGCGGCGGCAGACGTTTGACTCCCGGTGTTACGGTGTAACCGGCGACCGTGTTGACTGGCGACTTTCAGACGAATTGTTTTTGTGAAAATAGGAAGCTATTTTTTGTACACCATATAACTAAACAGGGTTCATACACATGTCGACCAATGTACTTTAAACCACATTTCCATGACCAAACGTTTTATGAAATCTCGGTGTATAGCTAGCTACATGATAGTGGATTATCCCCGAGCTACTGTTGCTATGGGCAACGAACTTTTCAGCTAAGGTGCGTTCACTTGCAGCGCGAAAAAAAGAAATTGTATGCCTGCTTATATTTTAAACGTCTTTCTTTAAAAAAAAACACATTAATTATCAACGTAAATGAACATATGAATATCAAACGAATTTCTATGATTTTCACAAAACTTTTTGGATTCAATTTTTTTTTCAATGACTTTTCTAGGCCTGGAACAAGTTCAACATTTTAAAATGCCATGACTTTTCCCGGTTTTCCATGACCGTATGAACCTTGACTATACATATATGATGCAACTACATGACAAGGTGTAGCTAACTGATAAACAACACAATTACGTCATTCGCGAGGACAGCCACATGTTGATATTTTTCCAACAGCTGTCTGCGTAACCAGGACAACAACAGACGCGTTCGGCTGAAAGTCTCCAGTTAACACGGTCGCCGGTTACACCGTAACACCGGGACGAACGTTAGCGAGCGCAAGCTAGCAGCGCACCGACGTCAGCGCGCGCGAGCCAACGGCTCGTTTCAAACGGCTCCAACTCACCGAGCAGCTCTCGGTCACTCCGCTGCTTGAATAAACGGGTTCAGAAGAATGAAAGAGACAGTTTGTCCCCCGCTGCGCACGAAAGTCCAGCACCAAATCCTACTATCCCTCCGACATCACAGCAACGGAAACCAATTCTGGGTCAACGGACGTAAACTTCCGCTTCGCCTAAACAGTTTTTCAAAATAAAGGTCCACTAATTACTTCTTCTCTGGTGGTTTTTTCTTCCCCGGCCTTTGAGTGGCTTCACTGCCGCCAGCAGGACATGAATGCATCTGTTATCACATTCTCTTATAAATAGTCTTTTAACAACTCAAAACACATTCAACTATAACGCTCTGACAGGGATCTTTGCACTATGGTTGTGTTAGTTAATTTAATATTCTATTTTTTTGTATATAGTGTGCTTTTTGTATATTTAATATTGCTTCACATGTATATATAGGATTAATAAGGTAACTATCTTTCTATCAATATATATATATATATATATATATATATATATACATCCATCACATATCCCTTTTCTCCTCTTTAGTCCTGGCCTCTCTTCCTCCAACACTCCCTGTAGTCCACCGCTCTTCTTTCCTCTTCATATTGTCCTGCATGAAATCAAAATTGCCAATTATTTTGCCTCCGTTTCCTCACAGAATTGAACCTGACTGGTTCACAGGTGCAGTAGAATGGATCTGACTTCACGTGAGACACCATGAACATTTAAAGGACCACGCGGTCACTCTTAAGACCTCTTTGCCGAAGGACCAATTATTCATGTTCATGAGGATCCATGGAGATGCTTTACTAGCGTCATGTCTCTCTCTCTCTTCTAAATGTGTTGCTTCCGAAATAGATTTACTTCCTGTGATCATCAGTGTCGTTTCCTCTTAATGATTTTTGTCCTTTTTGTCGTCCCCCCCCTCTCTCTCTACTAACTCTATTAAAGTGAGATGACTCAAACATACTGGATCGCGTGTATTTACTCAACAGTTTCATACGTTTGCTTTGAACACTTTGATGAAAAGAATACATTAAAAGTCAAATTATTGCAAAACAAACGAATACAATAAGACAGTTGGAGAATAAAGAACAAGATGAGAACAAATTGGCAAAATTGCTCAAGTTTGATCAATTATTGCTCATGAACATATTATGTTATCGAAGCAAAAAACAGCAACATTGCTATATCCTAAGATGAGATAAAGCGTCTCTGAGCACAACAAAGTGCATTAGAGCGAGTTCATTGAGCAACATGTTATAAAGTAAGTAAGCACCCACACATGTTACATTACATACATGTTGAGATAGTGCCTCCTTTTTTTACATTGAGACGCCACTTCCGTCCGAAGAATAAGATGTTTAAGGTCTGTGTGTTTGGTCAGGTGAAGACGACGGTGGAGTAGAGGCTGCTGGGAACAGTGGAGGAAACCTTCACCGACGCGTAGGTCACCGCATCATCATCACCACCACGTTTACTCCGACCCTACAAGGAAACGGCACAGGCGATGTAAAACATCATCATCATCATCATCATCATCATCATGAGTCTATGTTTCAAATTAACACATAAGAAAGATATGATCATTAATAAGGGATATTATGAAGAATATTCAGAAGAATGTATTGAGGAAAACATGAGAAAGTATGATCACTGTGTCATTAGTGTAACTGTGATGTTGATTTGTTAGATGTGTTATGGGTATTATAGCTATAGGATGACTCCGTATGAATGAAATGTATTAAATATGGGACGTGGTAGGTTTCCCTTAAGAGATTGTAAAAAAACTACTTTTTCCAGGGGGAAGAAGCTTTTATGTTGAAGCCATCTTATTTTGAAGTGTTCCGAAAATCGGAAGTGGTAAGCGAAAAGCCTCGCCTCCGTTAGCGTATAGCATGCTGTCTCATTGGAAGCTAGCCGCATGATTAGCTCCACCAACCAATGGGAGCTCAAGCTCAACGAATGCTTTTGAATAAAGAGTCGGTCTCTCACTATTAAATACTGTTTATTATACATCTCTGGCTTCAGGACTTCTTTCTCCAAGCATCATGCAGCTCGAGATTCGTATAAACTTTAACATAACACAAGGTGCAACACAACGTGTGAATCATCACCAATCAGATGGCTCACCTGGGCGCGACCGTCGGTGTTCTTGGTGTAGCTGACGGAGGCGTAGGAAACACCTTCTTCAGGATCCGCCTGCATGGAGAAGACATTCATCGAATCACATTTAAAGTTCTTCTCCTAACTTACAGACTTGATTGGTGAGGCACCATCATATCTTAAGAAGCTTGTAGTACCATAATGCCCCACTAGAGAGCTTGTAGTACCATATTGCCCTACTAGAGAGCTTGTAGTACCATAATGCCCCACTAGAGAGCTTGTAGTACCATATTGCCCTACTAGAGAGCTTGTAGTACCATATTGCCCTACTAGAGAGCTTGTAGTACCATATTGCCCCACTAGAGAGCTTGTAGTACCATATTGCCCCACTAGAGAGCTTGTAGTACCATATTGCCCTACTAGAGAGCTTGTAGTACCATATTGCCCTACTAGAGAGCTTGTAGTACCATATTGCCCCACTAGAGAGCTTGTAGTACCATATTGCCCCACTAGAGAGCTTGTAGTACCATATTGCCCTACTAGAGAGCTTGTAGTACCATATTGCCCCACTAGAGAGCTTGTAGTACCATATTGCCCTACTAGAGAGCTTGTAGTACCATATTGCCCTACTAGAGAGCTTGTAGTACCATATTGCCCTACTAGAGAGCTTGTAGTACCATATTGCCCCACTAGAGAGCTTGTAGTACCATATTGCCCACTAGAGAGCTTGTAGTACCATATTGCCCCACTAGAGAGCTTGTGGTACCATATTGCCCTACTAGAGAGCTTGTAGTACCATATTGCCTTACTAGAGAGCTTGTAGTACCATATTGCCCCACTAGAGAGCTTGTAGTACCATATTGCCCACTAGAGAGCTTGTAGTACCATTTTGCCCCACTAGAGAGCTTGTAGTACCATATTGCCCACTAGAGAGCTTGTACCATATTGCCCCACTAGAGAGAGAGAAAATTCATATTACCCCACTAGAGAGCTTGTAGTACCATAATGCGCCACTAGAGAGCTTGTAGTACCATATTACCCCACTAGAGAGCCTGTAGTACCATATTACCCCACTAGAGAGCTTGTAGTATCATATTACCCCACTAGAGAGCTGCCTCACTAAATGTGGGGCTACTTGTGGTCCCTAGACTCTTAAAGTAGGAGGAGTCAGAGCCTTCAGGTACCAAGCTCCTCCTCTTTTATGGAACCAGCTTCACCTTCAGTCCTGGAGGCAGACACAGTCACCTCATGTGGACTGAAGACTTTCCTCTTACAGTCTTATAGTTAGACCTGAACCAGGTTCACCTGGTCCAGACCTAGAGATGCTGCTATAGGCTGAGAGGCTGAGGGGGACGTTAGGATACACTGAGCACCTCCCTCCTCTCCTCTCTCCTTATGGATGAATTTACATCCCTCCATCAAACTTTATTAGCTTTGCTTCCTCCCTGGAGTCCTTGTGACTTCACGTCTCATAGGGTCCATTGGACCTGGCTGTGTCTGAAACTGGTCCTAGATCCTGGGTCCTTGCCCCCTGCTTCCTGCATCCAGCCTCTAGCCTAGACCTGGCCTCCTTCCCAATGGTCCTGCTGACTCATGGATCATGGAGATCTGGATCGTGGTCCATGCCTACGACTAATTATTCATACACTCTGTCATACTCATTGAATGTGTTGATGTAACTCTGTAATGCTTCATTCTGGTCACATGACATCTATTGTTCATCTGGTCACATGACATCTATTGTTCTGTCCATCCTGGAGAGGGATCCTCCTCTGTTGCTCTCCTGAAGGCTTCTTCGCTTTTTTCCCCTGAAGGGTTTTTTGAGGGTTTTATTTCATCACCAATCAGACGGCTCACCTGGGCCCCGCTGTTGGTCTTCTTGGCGAAGCTGACGGAGGAGTAGGACACATCTTCTTCAGGACCAGCCTGCACAGAGAGGACATCATCATCATCATCATCATCCTCATGGCTGCTCACAGACATAAACACAAGAAAACATGAAATAGATGTTTTCTTTACTGTCAACTTCCGTTTGTTTCTCCTCTGCTTCGTTGTTGCATCATCTAACTCTTTATCTTTTATCACATTCTCTCTCTCTCTCTCTCCAGACTGTACAGACGGTCAGTTAGAGTTAATACTCCAACACGTTCTAATCTCTGCACCGTCCTTTTCTCATCCTACCTCAACGACCGCACTTACCGGGTCGCTTGGAGAGGATCCGTTACTGAACCTTGCCCTCTCACTACTGGAGTCCCTCAAGGCTCCCCTCCTCTCCTCTCACTACTGGAGTCCCTCAAGGCTCCGTCCTGGGTCCCCTCCTCTTCCTCTCACTACTGGAGTCCCTCAAGGCTCCGTCGTGGGTCTCCTCCTCTTCCTCTCACTACTGGAGTCCCTCAAGGCTCCTCTCCTCTCACTACTGGAGTCCCTCAAGGCTTTGTCCTTGGTCCCCTCCTCTTTTCTCTGTACACTAATTCTCTCAGCTTTACTTTAAGACGCCATTGACAAAAAACATGAATTAGCTTTGGGCACTATTTGTTGTTGCTTTTCCTCAACCTTTGCCTCAACACAGTAAAGTTCATCTGTTCTCACATATAGAATCAACATAATTGGTGAAGAACAGTTTTTTAAACTCACGGCATTGGCATCCGCTTGTTTTGTGTTCCCTGAAAAGGGAAAAAAGGGTTTGATAAAAGCTTCCACAAAGAAAATACACGATTCGTAAAATGAGTAGTTTATTAAAGATTATCACCATTAGTTCTCTTCCATTTGATGACAGCCACGATGGTTATGATTATTAGGAGTATGACTAAACCCACAGCCCCAATAACATACCACCAAACTGCAAAAGATGATAAAGACGTGTTTTCAGCATTTTGTCTGTTTAAAGTAAGTCCGATCCGACTTAATGAATGAAATTGAAAGGTTTAACAGAATAAAACAGTTACTTTTATTGGAAAAACAAGATCCAATAAAAACACAAGATGTGGTTGAAAGCTTCAGAAAAAGTTGAGTCACTACTTTGTAATTCTGGTGAATCGTCACTGACTGCAGAAGTTGTCGTGGTTTTACCTGATTTTAAGTTGTCTCCATTTGTTGTTGTTGTTGTTGATGTTGTTGTTGTGTCTTCCCCCGAACAGATGAACACAACTCAACTAAATAACTTCCAATGCATGAACACAAATGAATATGAATAACTTTAAATATTCTCACCTCTTTTATCACCTGAAGGAGGATTTCTGAATGTAAACTTCTGCACTTGGTCGCCAACGGTCACTTCACACACCCATGAATTAAACCTCAATGTGTTAAAGGAACCAGACTTCACCTTCAGAGAGGCAGAGCAGGAAGACTGTGATGTCATCATGTCTTGGTGGTCTTCCTCCGCCTCTTCTTCCTCAATCAGCCACTTCACTTTGTGTCGACATGGTTTTTCATATGTGGACACAGAGCAGATCACCTCCTCAGAGTCCTTGTGTTCAGTCACTGGGGAAGATGGAGACGTTGTGAGAGAAAGAAGAGGAACTTCATCACTATCATCATTATTATCATAATTTTAGAACATGATGATGTAAATACTCACTGGTCACAACAGACAGAATAACCAGAGCATCTTGACCTTGTTGGTGTCCTGATCTGTACTGTCTGCACACATAACGACCAGCATCTTCATCGGTGACCTTCTTTATAACAAGAGAACAATTCTCTGAAACACTCAGTCTGTCTGATTTATCTTTGGCTTCAGCATCAATCTGCCCTTCTTTAACCAGAAATACTGCTACTGTACTCTTTAAATCATCAAAGAGCCAATCAGAAGAGTCACAGTTCTTATGATAATCCATCACATTGAAACAAGGCAAAGAGACTTCATCTCCATCTCTGACAGTGAAGGAGGGGTAACGTTGTCCTGTTGCTGCTGCTGAGAAGATGAGAGAGAAATGAGAAGAATAAAGAGAAATCAAAACGTGAGTATTAAAGTCAGAGTGAAGATCCTTTTAGACACAGCGACAGAGTGAGAATGTTCCTCATCGTTGGTTTCTAAGAGTTCATTGAACTCACTATTCACCTCGATGGGAAACACACGTTAAATGAAGGTTCGAGGTCATAAAGTCACATTAATATGAATAAATAAGCTTCTTTAATGTGTATGTAGTCATATACACATCAGATGTCTCCTTACCTGTAAACTGAAGCACCAGAACCAGAAACCAAGAGGCTTTAATCCATCTGAGCTCAGCCATCGCTCCTCTCGTCTCTCGTCTCTCGTCTCTCTGCTTCTTCTATCCTCTCTGAACTTGTTCCGTCTTCAAGACGAAAGTTGAATCTACTTCCTCTTATTAGCGACGTGTCACTTCCTCCTCCCTCTTATTTTTATGCACTTATGGCCGACATGAGGAGAAGTGAAGTTCACACTGACGTCAAGTATCTGGAATCAACACCAGAGACAATTGAACCCTGTTGGGTTCAAACTGTTTCCTCTCATCCAGTTCTGTTGAAGTCGACTCTCATAACTCAAATCATACGTTTCTATATCCAATGATCTAATCTGATGCAGCAACACACACACTGTGTTAAGACTCACGCTGACATACAAGCAAACCAACAAGGGCATCATGTTCAGTTCCACGGTCAGAAAGAAGAAGACTGAGGAAGTCGAGGGTGTGAAGATCGTGGCTTCAGATAAATGTTTGCAGCTAAAGCAACTTGTTCCTTCAGAAGGTGTTCAGAGAACAGACAGGAGTCATGGTGATGACTCACAGCATGAACACACAGGTGAAGAGTCCGTGTCATGGACCACCAGGTTCACTCTTGATGTCCGTGGTGCAGTACGGTGACACCGGAGCAGCTGACAGCACACGGATCAGATGACCTTCCACTGGTCTGAGACCTGTTGGTTCCTCCTTCTGTGTTTGCAGCTTTTCTGAGAACTGAAGGAGAAGTGTTTTGGGGAGAGTGTGGGCAACAGCAGCAGCAGAGCCCTGGAGGTCTGACCCTCTGATGAGGACCAGAGAACCACCATGAACACATGAGGACAGTCCAGACTTCATGAGGACAAAGTGTAGTGGCGCTTCCGGGGAACGCGAATCAGGGGGCTGTAGTGGCACCTTTTGGGAATCGACAAAAAAGAGGGGGCTGTGTTGGCACCTTTCAGTAAGTGGGAATCAAGGGGCTGGAGTGGCTCCTCCGGGGAAAGGGAATCAGGGGGCTGTTCCGGCACCTTCAGGAAGCAGGAGTCAAGTCGCCATAGTGGCACCTCCGGGAGTGGGAAACAGGGGCTTGTAGTTGCACCTGTGCAGAACAGAATCAGGGGGATATAGTGGTGCCTCAAAGGAAAGGGAATCAGGGGGCTGTAGTGAAGCCTATCGGGAAGTCGGAAACAGGGGCTTGTTGTGGCTCCTGCACAGAACAGAATCAGGGGGATGTAGTGTTGCCCTTTGGGAATCGGGAAAGAGGGGCACCTTTTGGGAAGCGGGAATCAGGGCTATGGTGGCACATTTCGGGAAGTTGGGATCATGGGTCTGTATCGACACCTTCAGGAAGCAGGAGTCAAGTGGCCATAGTGCACCTCTGGGAGTGGGAACAGGTGGTTGTAGAGGTACCTCTGGGGAACAGAATCAAAGGCATGTAGTGGCACCTTTCAGGAAGCTGGAAGCAGAGGGCAGGAAGATGAGGGTCGACTGGCAATCGCCACAGAAAGACAAGTAGACCTATGTTTATGTATTTATATTTCTTTACAGATTCATATTTAATTTGGAATTATAATATTAAACCTCAATGTGTTAAAGGAACCAGTCTTCACCTTCAGAGAGGCGGAGCAGGAAGACTGTGATGTCATCACGTCTTGGTGGTCTTCCTCCACCTCTTCTTCCTCAATCAGCCACTTCACTCTGTGTCTACATAGTTTTTTATATGTGGACACAGAGCAGATCACCTCCTCAGAGTCCTTGTGTTCAGTCACTGGGGAAGATGGAGACGTTGTGAGAGAAAGAAGAGGAACTTCATCACTATCATCATTATTATCATAATGTTAGAACATGATGATGTAAATACTCACTGGTCACAACAGACAGAATAACCTTAGCATCTGGACCTTGATGGTGTCCTAATCTGAACTGTCTGCATCTATAGCGACCAGCATCTTCATCGGTGACCTTCTTTATAACCAGAAAACAATTCTCTGAAACACTCAGTCTGTCTGATTTATCTTTGGCTTCAGCAACAATCTGCCCTTCTTTAACCAGATATACTGCTATTCTACTCTTTAAATCATCAAAGATCCAAACAGTAGAGTCACAGTTCTTATGATCATCCATCACATTGAAACAAGGCAAAGAGACTTCATCTCCATCTCTGACAGTGAAGGAGGGGTAACGTTGTCCTGTTGCTGCTGCTGAGAAGATGAGAGAGAAATGAGAAGTATCAAGAGAAATCTAAACGTGAGTCTTAAAGTCAGAGTGAAGATCCTTTTAGACACAGCGACAGAGTGAGAATGTTCCTCATCGTTGGTTTCTAAGAGTTCATTGAACTCACTATTCACCTCGATGGGAAACACACGTTAAATGAAGGTTCGAGGTCATAAAGTCACATTAATATGAATAAATAAGCTTCTTTAATGTGTATGTAGTCATATACACATCAGATGTCTCCTTACCTGTAAACTGAAGCACCAGAACCAGAAACCAAGAGGCTTTAATCCATCTGAGCTCAGCCATCGCTCCTCTCCTCTCTCGTCTCTCGTGTCTCTGCTTCTTCTATCGTCTCTGAACTTGTTCCGTCTTCAAGACGAAAGTTGAATCTACTTCCTCTTATTAGCGACGTGTCACTTCCTCCTCCCTCTTATTTTTATGCACTTCAGGCCGACATGAGGAGAAGTGAAGTTCACACTGACGTCAAGTATCTGGAATCAACACCAGAGACAATTGAACCCTGTTGGGTTCAAACTGTTTCCTCTCATCCAGTTCTGTTGAAGTCGACTCTCACAACTCAAATCAGGCATGTGCACAGACATTTTGGGGGACAGGTGCTCAAACCCAAAAAAAGGGCACCCAATGCCAAAAAAAAATGGCTGCCAGAGTTGAAGCATAAGCAGCATTCCACTGATGACGCTGTCCTCAACCTGAGTCTCCTCTGGGCAGCATCAGACAGCTAGCTTACATTTTCTTTATGAATAAAGAATATTATTATATAGCAACAACAGTACAAGTGTTCTGATTGGCTAATGGGTCGTCATGCCAGCCACGTATCGCCCTCCTCGCTGGTCTGATACGGATCTGTACTGCCCTCTGACGTCATTTTCAAAATGAGCGATATTGATAGACAACAGCCAAGAGCAGTGGTCCTCAAACTAAGGCCCTCGGGCCGGATAGGCCCGCCTCCACATTTGGCCCGGCCCTCTGAACAAGAGAGGCCTTATGGTGCGTTCACACCGGACGCGTCGAAAAAATTCTCGACTCGTCTGACGCAGCAGTCTCGACGCGCGTCGAAAAAAAGTGTGTTCAGACGCGTCGCGACCGCAGAGTACTTCCACTTTTTAGTGGACCGAGCTGCACTCCCACTGCGCTTCTCTCTCTCTCTTCTTCTCTCTCTTCTTCTCTCTCTCTCTTTGATACGTGTCTCTGAGACTTTTCCACCTGCGGCGGCAGATCTCCTGCCATGAAACACATATGCCGGCGGTTGCTTGATAGTAGTGTTGTTACGAGATGTGCCGACGCTTCGAAGCGTGTGTCGAGTAATGGAGGGGGCGTTTCCTCGAAGCGCGTATCGAGGCTTGCTTCATTTAGGGGAGGAGCCAAAAATGATGACGTCCGAAGCCTCGCTGCCCGGCTGTACCACGTGACTGCTTCGGGAAGTGGTTCAGATATTGCCGGGAGGCAGTGGCGGCTGGTGACTTTTTTTGGGGGGGGGGGCGCAGTGGTTTAAATATCACTCAACAATGAGAAGAAGAGAGGTTTTGAGTAGAATATTGTAAAAAACAAAGCTTTATTTCAAGAACACAGCGTGCTCAACACTGTCCAACAACAACTATCAACACACTGTAACTTTGGGCATGAGAGGTTCAGAGCAGCTTTAAGGAACATTGGGTTGGGTTTCAGAGGTTTACACAATAAAAGAGTTTCACCCTCACATGAAAGAGGTTCAGAGCAGATGTAACTGATGTGGAACGGGCATGGAAGAAGTCGGCTCAGATGGTGGATTTTCCCAGCACTTATTTATTCTGCAGAAGACAACAGAACACACACATTTGCCTTCTGATCTGTCTCTGCACTTCCACTTCCCTCAGCAATATAAAACCATTGTCCATGGAAGACAGGACCACATTAAATCTAAATAATAACAATTCTCATCAAAAACCATGACATGTAACATACAAGGGAAAACAGAGACCCCTAATGGACAAAATAAATAACTACATGAGCTAGAAAGTGGCTCAATGAAACCGCCACCAAACGTATATTTTGACAGTCTAAATGACACGACAGCTGGACGCCGGGATCGTATTAACATTCCATTACTGTATGTAACATAAACGGTTAATTTTTATTAAAGAATATAGCCAAAATAGTGCAAAATCGTATTTCACTCAACTCACCCTCGGCAATATAAAACCATTGTGACGGAAAGACGGACTCAGGAGCAGGAAGTGCAACAGATGGAAAGCAATTTCCGCAGGAAACAGATTTTTAAAAATAACGCTATATAAAAATAGCTCATTAAAATAAAATTCACAAACACTCAATAATATCGTTGAACAACAAACAAAAATAAAATACAATACATTGAAAACAAGAAATGACAGAGTGCATTTCTAACTGTTTGACAGAGTAGACCCACTATATGTAAAGAAAAGTAGCTCCTCTCTTTAAAGTGGTCAAACTTCTCAATAACTCTGGTTAAAGTCCATCATGTCTGTAACCAGCCTGTTTCCATTATTCTGGAGGGAATGTGTCTGTTTTTCAGAACTTCTTCGTTGTTTTCGATGTCAGTTCGGTCTGCAAACAGGGTTAGCTTCATGCTGTTAGCGAGTTAGCTCCATGTTCTTAGCTAGATAACCCGGCAAGATTCGCTTTACACTTGTCTGAAGCTCTGTAGATCCCTCACCCGTTGTAGTCAGAGAGTTTCCGTCCCAGGACTTTGGAAAACAGACAGGGGAAACAAAAACGAATTACTCATGGAGCATTCAGCTAACCAGCTCCGGTTAGCATACAGGCTTGAGGAGAACCTCCGGGTCAGCGCTTTGCTGCACAATTTTTAAATCCGGATGTTCGGGTCCCAACTCTTTCAGCCTCTTCTTGTCAATATCTGACCGTCGATTGAAAGGTGTTTGGTGTAGAGATACCAGAGTTTTCAGTCGCCGACGCCATGCTAACATAAAGCTTCTGCTAGCTATGTTGCTCGCGTACCTCCGTGGAGCTCTGGGCAGCAGGGTTGCCAGGTCTGTGTGACACAACCAGCCCAAAAACCAGCCCAATATCAGAACTCAAAATATGCCGGTGCCAAACCATATACACTGCTTTTAAAGTTCAACAGCATTGCTATCATTGCCAAATGTATTGTAATATCTACAAAGTAACAACATATGTTTAGTTTGCCAGCATTAAAAGCAGTTTTCCCTCAAGTTATTTCACCTAGGTCCTAAAATGGCCTTGTGTAATTAGATACAGTATATTATCATTAATAAAATGTGTTATGCGTGCTGATCTGGAGTCAGTTTGGTAGGATTTGGGTATGAATAAATTATTTCATTTAAAATATGGATTTTTATTTAAAGATATTCATGTAATTTGCATGCAAAATAGGTCTACGCGAACCAAGGACAACAAATTCAACCAGCAACACTTCAAAAGTGGCCCGATTCCCAGGAAAACCGGACCTGGCAACACTGCTCTATGAGCTGAGGAACATACTGGTCTCTGATCTGCCGAATAATCCAATCGCTGCGCACATTTGTGCGCAAGATTCGGTTTCATCCGCCAATGTGAAGCGGTCATTGCCAAACGACTGAAATGTTGTATCGATGCCGTACACACGTTAGACCAGCGCCTCGAAAAGGGAGGGCTTCTCTCCGTGATAATGGCGATATATTATATTTTTTCACATTAACTTAAGTGGTTGTTGACAGGGGCTTACGGTCTCCCACACACATTTAGCGCGTCAACACGGTATATTTACTATTTAAATGATTTGGCATATAATGTTTTTTGACAGAATTTTTTTTTTTTTCTTCTTCTTTTTTTTTCATCTCCAAATTTTAAGAGGTGCGGCGCCCTAGCGCCCCCTATGGACGAACCGCCACTGGTTGTAGTGGTACCTCCGGGGAACAGATTCAAAGGCATGTAGGGGCACCTTTTGGGAAAAGGGAATCAAGGGGCTGTAGTGGCACCCTTTGGGAATTGGGAAGGAGGGGCACCTTTCAGGAAGCTGGAAGCAGAGGGCAGGAAGATGAGGGTCGACTGGCAATCGCCACACAGAAAGACAAGTAGACCTATGTTTATGTATTTATATTTCTTTACAGATTCATATTTAATTTGGAATTATTATTGGCGGACTGAAAAGTTGAAACCAACGAAAGGGGAATGGAGTAAAAACTTTAAAACACTCGCTCGTATCTGAACTCTTTTTTCTTGTTTCGACCTTGTGAATTATATTAATCTTCAGATTTATCTTGTGTCTCTCTGGAGGGGCCGGCCCCTTAGTTTGAGAAACACCATGAATAAAGTATTAAAGAAGCTCCACAATGAGACGCTTCTGATGCTTTGATCCATCAGTTTTAAGGAGTACTTTTACTGATAATACTTCTGTATTTTCCTTAAGTAGCATATTGAATCCATTACTTTTACTTGCATTGGAGTATTTTTACATAAAGGTGTTGGTGCCTTTTTGAAAGGTGATAATATCATATTTCTGTACATCGTCAGGCCCCTTTGGGTGCATCTCTCTGTATTCACATACATGTTCAGCCAAACAGAGGAAAGCTGCACGACTAGAAGTGGACCAGCGGAGGAAGGTGGTATACTAGTAGAGGCGGGACATTAAATCAGCAATAACACACTGTTACTACATGGAGGAATCACAAAACACAGTGTAGAAAACAACTCTCTTTATTTGCAGATCTTATAGTGATCAGATATTACATTAAGAGAAGAGGTGCTGACTCCATTGAGGCTGAACAGCCATTGGAACACAGGCACACCCTCACAGATATGTGAATGCTGAATGAAAGTGGATTAAAAGGAGTTATCCTATAAATAGTAAATGTTCAGATCAGCTGTGAAATGTTCAGCTGGAAGATAAAAAAAGGAAGTTCAGAGTTAAATGTTCCTTCCTGTTAAATGAAGTTAAGATCAGCTGCTGTGTCGTGAACAGGTGAGAAACATGTTCACAACTCATGCAGGAACAGATCATTAAACTCTTTTCTCAACAAGCAGGATTTCCATCTGAAAGATATTCTCAGAAATGTACAACAACAGATTTGTTTGTGGTTGTCACGAAGGCTTCGTCCCCCCGGTGGAACGTATTCAGACGGACCTCCAGTTCACATGATCTCCACCTGTTGAGACATGTGTTGACGGGCTGGTCAAACTCCATCAGGAGGTCGGATGTTTTCATAGTTCACGGTTTCTTCTCCTTCGTCATAACGCACCTGTGAGAAAACACACCATCAAACATCACGTTGTGATCCCAGTCCTGCAGCTGGCTCTGGAAGTAGATTTCATTCTGCACGTTACCCAGAGCAGCAGTAAAAATACTCTTGAGACCGTAAAGAACCTTTAAAGCCTCGAATGCCTCAGAGAGCAAATACTGAAGAGGAGAATGTAGTGAAGAGAACCAGCTGTAACAATAACATGTCATCATTAGGGGGTTAAAACACTCACAGCGGCTTCATCCCTCGGAGGTTTCTTCTCTGAAGAGACAAAAGAAAGAGTCGACTTTAGTTCCAGTAAAATCCTCTTTCATGAGCTTTAATATGTGGATGTTCTTCACCTTTCATTCTTGCCCAAATGTTGACGGCCACAACTATTATGACGAGAGCTGCTAACCCAACCGGCACCAAGATGACCCTCCACCAGCCTGGAACCAGAACGGGAACATCAATGCACATTTCATTTGAGTATTCAGACTAAAATAAACTTTATTCACGTTAAATCACATAAATATTCAGAAATGTTTACATCAGCATGAAAATTAAAAGTTCTATTTGTTCAACCTGAAAAAAAGATTTAATTCATGAATGTAAGAGTCCATGTCTTTAATTAACAACGTGCATATTATTTTTGCTTTTACAGCCTAAATAAATAATTTATTTTGACTATCACTTTTTGTATTTATTGCGTTGACTTTGAAAATACCAAAAATATTAGACCTAAAATTTAAGAATTAATGAAAATAAATTAAAACGTAAATGTGTTAAATGTGAGGAGAGAAACATACATGGACATTTATTGTAGTCACTACATTGTAGTTCTGTTCAATCTTCACTAATTAACTAAAAAACTTCTAATCTATGTAAAAAAGTCACCGTCACCATAAATATTCTGAATTATTCACATCATGATGAAATGATGAGTCACTACTTTGTAGTTCTGGTGAATCGTCACTGATTGCAGAAGTTGTCGTGGTTTTACCTGAAATAGTGTCATCTTCAGTTGTTGTTGTTGTTGTTGTGTCTTCACCTGAACAGATGAACACAACTCAACAAACTAAAAAACTTCCAATACATGAACACAAGTGAATATGAATAACTTTAAATATTCTCACCTGTTTTATCACCTGAAGGAGGATTTCTGAACGTAAACTTCTGCACTTGGTCGCCAACGGTCACTTCACACATCCATGAATTAAACCTCAATGTGTTAAAGGAACCAGTCTTCACCTTCAGAGAGGCGGAGCAGGAAGACTGTGATGTCATCACGTCTTGGTGGTCTTCCTCCACCTCTTCTTCCTCAATCAGCCACTTCACTTTGAGTCCACATGGTTTATAATATGTGGACACAGAGCAGATCACCTCCTCAGAGTCCTTGTGTTCAGTCACTGGGGAAGATGGAGACGTTGTGAGAGAAAGAAGAGGAACTTCATCACTATCATCATTATTATCATAATGTAAGAGAACGTGATGATGTAAATACTCACTGGTCACAACAGACAGATCAATCAAAGCATCTTGACCTTGTTGGTGTCCTGATCTGATCTGTCTGCACACATAACGACCAGCATCTTCATCGGTGACCTTCTTTATAACCAGAGAACAATTCTCTGAAACACTCAGTCTGTCTGATTTATCTTTAGCTTCAACACCAATCTGCCCTTCTTGAACCAGAAATACTGGACTCTTGAAATCATTAAAGATCCAATAAGTAGAGTCACAGTTCTTATGATCATCCATCACATTGAAACAAGGCAAAGAGACTTCATCTCCATCTCTGACAGTGAAGGAGAGGTAATGTTGTCCTGTTGCTGCTGCTGAGAAGATGAGAGAGAAATGAGAAGAATAAAGAGAAATCTAAACGTGAGTATTAAAGTCAGAGTGAAGATCCTTTTAGACACAGCGACAGAGTGAGAATGTTCCTCATCGTTGGTTTCTAAGAGTTCATTGAACTCACTATTCACCTCGATGGGAAACACACGTTAAATGAAGGTTAGAGGTCATAAAGTCACATTAATATGAATAAATAAGCTTCTTTAATGTGTATGTAGTCATATACACATCAGATGTCTCCTTACCTGTAAACTGAAGCACCAGAACCAGAAACCAAGAGGCTTTAATCCATCTGAGCTCAGCCATCGCTCCTCTCCTCTCTCTCGTCTCTCTGCTTCTTCTATCCTCTCTGAACTTGTTCCGTCTTCAAGACGAAAGTTGAATCTACTTCCTCTTATTAGCGACGTGTCACTTCCTCCTCCCTCTTATTTTTATGCACTTATGGCCGACATGAGGAGAAGTGAAGTTCACACTGACGTCAAGTATCTGGAATCAACACTAGAGACAATTGAACCCTGTTGGTTCAAACTGTTTCCTCTCATCCAGTTCTGTTTGAGCGACTCCAGAACTCAAATCGTTTCTATATCCAATGATCTAATCTGATGCAGCAACACACACACTGTGTTAAGACTCACGCTGACATACAAGCAAACCAACAAGGGCATCATGTTCAGTTCCACGGTCAGAAAGAAGAAGACTGAGAAGTCGAGGGTGTGAAGATCGTGGCTTCAGATAAATGTTTGCAGCTAAAGCAACTTGTTCCTTCAGAAGGTGTTCAGAGAACAGACAGGAGTCATGGTGATGACTCACAGCATGAACACACAGGTGAAGAGTCCGTGTCATGGACCACCACGGGTTCACTCTTGATGTCCGTGGTGCAGTACGGTGACACCGGAGCAGCTGACAGCACACGGATCAGATGACCTTCCACTGGTCTGAGACCTGTTGGTTCCTCCTTCTGTGTTTGCAGCTTTTCTGAGAACTGAAGGAGAAGTGTTTTGGGGAGAGTGTGGGCAACAGCAGCAGCAGAGCCCTGGAGGTCTGACCCTCTGATGAGGACCAGAGAACCACCATGAACACATGAGGACAGTCCAGACTTCATGAGGACAAAGTGTAGTGGCGCTTCCGGGGAACGCGAATCAGGGGGCTGTAGTGGCACCTTTTGGGAATCGACAAAAAAGAGGGGCTGTGTTGGCACCTTTCAGTAAGTGGGAATCAAGGGGCTGGAGTGGCTCCTCCGGGAGTGGCAAACAGGTGGTTGTAGTGGTACCTCCGGAGAACAGAATCAATGGCATGTAGTGGCACTTCTAAGGAACGGAATCAATCAGGAATCCGGGGGCTGTAGTGGCTTCTCCAGGAAGTGCGAATCAACCGGCTGAATTGGCACCTTTGGGGAAGCAGGAATCAGGTGGCTGTAGTGGCGCTTCCAGGGAACGGGAATCAGTGGGTGGTAGAGGCACCTTCCGGGAAGCGTGATCAGGGGAATCAAGCGGCTGGAGTGGCGCCTCTAAGAAGAGGGAATCAGGGGGCTGTATTGACGCCTTTTGGGAATAGATGTTTTGTTGTTGTCATTTTTCACCGTTTTCAGCTTTCGTACTATGACGAACTCCTCCCACAAAATGTATCCGCTCGACTTCAATTTAGTTTCAGGTTGATCTGAAGTGCGTAAAGGTGAAACGTTATCAAAATGTTGTTGACCTTGACATGGCGTGGCGGCCATTATTATACCGTTCCCTGTGTTGTAACTCCAAGGTTCATCATGATGCCGGTCCAGGCCGGAGAACATTTACATGAAGAAACTATCGAATTTATCATACTGGCGAGATGAAGTTTTACTCCTAGTGTAGTCGGAACTCCTTCAGACAACTGTGGCGCATCGAGGACAGGGTTCGTTCTGTAAGGTTGCCGGTTTGAGTCTCTGGCCGAGTTTCTTGCATCACTGGATAAACTGAAAGTTTGTTTACTCCGTTGCTGGCACTGTACATTCTAACAAACAAGAAACACTATGTTGGGATTATCATAGCGCCACCTACTGGCGAAAGGAAATTTGTGTAAAACATCTATATTAAAATATACTTACATATGTATGTATATATATATACGTGTATCTATGTATACACACATATATACATACATGTATATATATATATATACACACACATAAATATAAAGACTGTACCGGATTGTCATGAAGGTTGTTTCTTGACTTGTAATAAACACAAAAACATTTAACGGGGGGTAACCAATATTTTATTATATATACTATTTTATTTAGATATGAAAGAAGTTCTTCATAAAACACAAATTGTGGCACCCGGAGGGGGGGGGGGGGGGGCTGTTAACCATGTTCGTATAACTGTAATGGAACAAGACAATAGCTCAACCTCCTCCTCTTCCTCCTCCTCCTCCTCCTCCTCTTCCATTCAGAAAGACTAAACTTCCTTGGCGGCGAACACGTGGCCGAGAGACGATTTCACCAGTTAGTTTCTACGGCAAGTCGATTTATTTCTTGGCCACGACGAAGCGTTATCGATTCCTTTCAAAGCGTCAGAAAGAGTCGCGTTGTGTTTCAGGAGCAGCAAATGACATCCCCCCCCCTTCTGGATGCCGCTCTGGAACAGCTTGCGATTTTTTGGCGGGAGATAAAATGTAAACTTATCCGGCTCCGTGTTCTCTGAAGAAGTCCGTTCAAGGGAACTGGCGCTCCGGTTGCTCGTCTTCGGGTTTCCTCGCTCGTCTTCACTATTGACCCAGCGAGCGCGACCGGGGGTCAAACACGCGGCGGCGGGAGGAGGAGGTTTCTCACGGAGCCTCCGGATGAGGAGGTTTTTTCTTTTTGTTGAAAAAACAACAACATCGTAACAAAACTAGAATCTGATAAAACAACGAGGAAAAGAATATACACAAATATATGTTTACAATATATTTTGTACAGAAAAAAACCACAAAAAAACACAAACACAAACACATAGATAAACACACACACATAAACACGCACAACTTATCCAAGAGAAAGTTGCGTCATCCCTCTGCACCGTGTAAACGTGCCGGAGACGTCCTCATCCTCCCGCCGCACACTTTCTTACATCACACAAACAACAACAACAGCAACATATTTCCCAAACGGGCCGACGCCCACGTGCGCGTCCGTCACACGTCTCCGTCACACGCGGTTAACTGTCCTCCGGTTAACCAAGAAACTCCCGACGTTGCATTGCGCCAAACTCGAATTCGGCGTCATTTTCTTCTTTGCCCCTCCCCCTCCCAGTTGTCCTCACACGAGTCCCATGCGGCGCCGGCGGTCACGACTCTCCTCGGACCTTCAGCAGCGACTTCAGGTCGACGCTCATCTGCTCCCGGCGCCGGTCGCTCCGCCGCGGCTCGCCGCCCCCGACCCAGTGGCTGGGCGGCTGGGGCAGGACGCTCGGCGCCGGCGGCTCGCTGAACTTGGCCCCGGCGTAGACCTTCTCGCCGTCCTTGAGAGGTTCGGCCTCCGGCGCGCTCCTGACCCCGCCGGTGTCGTGGAGGAGGGGGAGGAGCTTATTCGAAGGGCCGGGGTCTTTCTTCTTCTTCGCGGGGTGAGCCGGGCCCTGCTTGGCCCTGTGGCCCCGTGTGACCGTGCTGTGGCCGGCTTGGCCACTAGGGGGCGCCGCTCCTCGCTCCGATCGGACGCCTTTGGACTTCAGGAGCTGAAGAAACCGGGGAAAAAACCCGTCATTAAACCAGTTAACAGAGTCAGAGGGGGTCCTGGGCCCCATAGTCCTGGTCTTTACAGTCCTGGTCTTTGTAGTCCTGAACTCCCTTTTCTTAAGCAGCTTTGAAAATAGTTAAAGAAGTGGAGATATAATTTGACAGACACCAAGTTGAGGTCTTTTAATGTTGTCTTGTTGTTGTTGTTATATTTTATATAAAATATATATATTTTATATATATATATATATATGTATAAATATATATATATATATGTATAAAATATATTTTATAAAAAATAAATATATATATGAAATATATTTTATAAACAAACCGTATGGGTTAGACACTTTTTTCTACGATTTGAGTGTAAATTAATTTTCTAAAAAAGAGACTCATATATATAAAAAATGTATAAAATATATTTTATACATATACAATATATATTATATATATATATTTAAATGTTCTTAAATATGACTGAAACCTAAAATCGATCACCAAGACAATGCAGGTGTAAACACTAGTTTATGGTATTATATAAACCTCACGACACTAATATCCTTCAGCAAAAGAGAACAACAACAACAACGGAGGAAGTTGACGTCACCTCTTTCCTCGGTGGCTGTTTGAGGTTGTGGAGGCTGAGCGCGCTCTGTGGACCGATCGGCGGCTCGGTAGGGCTACTACTGCTGCTACTGTTGTTGTTGTTGTTGTTGTTGAGGTCTGACAGCCGGATGCAGGGGCTGCTCCTCGGAAACTTCCGCAGCTTCCTTCCTCCTTTCTTCTTCCGCAGCGCCTGCCTCGTTTCCCCCGACCTCGGGTTGTTGTTCTCGGCGTCGCCGATGTCCGCTTCGGGGCCGCGAGCCGGAGATTCGTCCAACATGCTCCTTCTTAATTTAACTAATAAACTAATCGGATATCAATGTTTATCATTTCAAATAATATCTGCCGCTAAAAATAAACGAACGGACGTCCTTCTAGCCCGAGATGGCGTCGGTGCCGGAGAGCTTTTTAAAGCGGAAGTACTGAAGCGCGGTCATGAGACGCAGCTTCCGGTGGGGTGTTTCAAAATAAAAGACACTCTGTTGACAAATACAGAGGCGCAATGCGCAAACAACGGGTTATTCTTCAACAATAAAGTCAATTCATATTAAAAACGAGATTAAATGCAGAATTTACATGTTTAGTTTTTACTGTATTTATACTGTTAACAGTTTTTTATTAACCTTTTATTTGAAAATGTTAATATTTCTTCTATTTATAAATGATTAGGGTGTTTCAATGTTTTTGGTTTATTGTTATGTACCTTTCACAAAGTAAACGTCCTTGTATGTGCAAAGTTATTGGCAGTAAATAGTTCAGATTATGTTTAACAGCAATAAACTAAAGTAAAATTTTTCAAAGATCCACCGTGTGTTTATATTATTGTTCTGTTAAAAACATAATAAATGTGTCTCTTTTTTCTTCTCCAGCATAAAAAGTATTACAACATAAAGATACTTTGCCACAAGTAAAAGTATAACACGTATATATACAACATACCAGTTTTATTTTATTTTTCATTGATAGTAAAATTTTAATATATGAACCGTAATATTGAAGATTAATTATTTGCATGTAAAATACTTTGTTTTTTAATTGTGTAAAACTTCTCTCAGGTTGTCAGTAATGTTTTGTAAGTGTTATTTCATAATATATCATCAAATATATAATTTATTACTAATATATGGACAAGCAATGTCTAAATAGTTTAAGTTTAAATATTAATTATGAACATTTTGGTGTATTGTAGTGGACGAATAAAATACAAGTACCTTGACTTTGTACTTTCCATCACAGTGTTTTCATACGGTAAAATGTCTCAACTTTTATTTTGTACACAAACTTAAAAAAGAAGGTTAATTTAATTTCATGCACTCAAAATGTTATTTATTTTATATATATATATAAATATATAAATTAATATATACATATATATGTTTATATATATGTTTTTTTATATTATTTTTTAAATATGTTTTAAATAGTGTTGCTCCAATAATTTCTACATACTTTGCACAATGCAAAAATAAGAATAAGAATAAAATAGATGACTAATGTGAATTTAAGTTTAAATGTCAGAAAGAAGGTCAATTTAATTTCATGCACTCAAAATGTTATTTATATATATATATATATATATGATTATATTAGCTCTCCTTGATGTTTATGACAATTCTCAATTCTTAATTATTAATTATGATCGGAAAAATCAACAGTTATTTGTTGATTGCAGCTTCTTTCTTCAAGCACATTGCTGCTTTTCTTTTGTTTTATTATTGTAAATCTAATAGTTTTGGAGTCATTTCAAGACTTTAACTCTGCGGGAAAATGAG